>NC_142461.1:89468181-89619696 GCF_049115385.1 Moschus berezovskii | reverse complement strand
TCACTAAGGGAAATACTTGCCTATTCTGATCTGTGACCTCCCTAAGGCTCCTCCAACTGCTTTCCTCACAGCAGAGAAACACTCTGTCCCCATTCCCTGTATGACCCTCCCCATAGACTGGGAGCAGAGAGGCACCTCTGAGCACCTCCCAGATACACCTCCAAACTGTGCAGGATGAATCAAAGTTCTGGGGATACCTGCCTTTGTGGGTGCTTTTCTGGTTGTCTTTGACACACTGTTCCCTAATTCAATTATCTCTTTGTTTATTTTGAGGGGGACACTATTAGGGGATTTGGCTGCAATAGTGTTTTCACTCTAGGATTTGGGTGTTCTGGCACTTTGTTTTCTGTGTTCTGTGGATGTTCAGCCTGATGTGAAGAGGTGTTATAAAAAGTGTTCAGGGTATGAGCATCCGGGGTGGATTCTGTAGCTCACAGGTCCTTTCTATCTCCTGCCCAGTCATTCTCAGTGTGTTGGTATTTGGCTCTTGTACTGGTTAACTCAGGGCCACAAGGGCTGCCACGACTCCTGGGAACATGACCATATTCCAAGGCCTAAAGGAGGGGTGGGAGTAGCAGCAGGTTGGAGAAGTGGCTTAAGCTAATTCTGTCCCTATCTCACTCTACCGAGTGCTATATTAGATAAGATTTATAAGTAGATATAGATAAGTAGATATATTAAAGACTGCATAAGACATTTACTCATATCTCATTGGCCAGAACCATGTCCAATGGCAACCATAATACAAGAGTCTGGGAAAACTAGTATCTGGCAAAAATGAATGAGATTTCTAGGATGGCTTCACTAATCATGAGTCAAACAATGGAGGCTGAACACTTCACTGTTCTGCACAGAAACAATGGTTCTGTCGGTAAGGAAGAAGGGGTAGACTGATGTTGAGGGGCAACCAACAGTCCCAGTAACAGAATCATGGTTTTGTTTTCTCCTCCATACTATCACGGGAGTGTGACTCATTTGTGCTGGGAGGCTGTCTTCCCAGTTTTAGAGAATGAATCAGGAGTGTAAGTGATTTAAGCCAATCACGGTGGCCCAGTTCCCCTTACCAGTGATTGGGTTAGGTAGGGAAATGTGGTGCTAGCTTGGCCAGTGAGATGGGAGGGGAACTGGGCAGGAGGCTTCTGGGACTGATTTGCCTTTCTGACTGGCGAATATGATTTTGATGGCTGGTACTGCTGTAGCCCTGAAGGGAACCACACAACACACTGAATAAAGCAAAAAAGAGAGAAGTTCACAGGGCCTGATGACACCACTGACCAGCTGAATTAACTAACCCTGGAGACAGCCAATGAAGAACTTCTTATTATATGACATAATAACTCTTACAGGTTGAGCCATTCTAAGTAATTTTCCCTGTTACTTTCAGTCTAAAGCATCTCAATATAAGAGGCAAAGTTTATTTATTAGGTCAGCTTCCCAAAATGTGTAACTCAAAATATTATTCCTTGGCTATGCTCTCCAACCTAAAGTATTCCATGATCAAATAAATATGGGAAATTTGAAAACTATGTATGGTCATGGAAGTTAATGATCATATTAGCATGTCAAAGATTTAGAGCAAAATCTTTGCCTCTGCTTATAACTGTACAGTTCCCTTTTAAGAGAGGAGTAAATAAGTAACTTGTAGCTAAGAGAAAATGCTTTTAAATAGAAAATATTTGATGCATTAATCCTTCCACCAATAATAAAGCTGTAAAAACACCTACTCTTGTCTGCCTCTTGAACTTGAATCTATCCATGGCACTAGGAAATTACTAGTAGGACTCTTGTGCTTCACAAGTATCTTGAGAATGGTCTATTGTCTCCACCTAAAGCCATTCAGTTATGGCTACACAGACCAGCTGCCCTGACTTTCACAATCATCAAAGTATCTTCCTGTCAGCCAATAAGCATTGATTATTGATCGCCAGCCATAACCCCCCAAATCTCTGAAATCTGAAGAAATAAAAGACATGGTCAATGTATTAGTTCCTAGAGCTACTAAAACAAATTACTAAAAACTGTATGGCTTAAAACAATAGAAATTTATTCGCTCGTAGTGCTGGAGGTAAGAAGTCTCAAATCAAGGTGTCAACAGGGCCATACTCCCTCTAAAGGCTGTAGAGAAGAATTTGATTTTGACTGTTCTAGCTTCTGTGTTAGAAGGCTGATCGCCGAAGAATTGATGCTTTTGAACTGTGGTGTTGGAGAAGACTCTTGAGAGTCCCTTATACTGCAAGGAGATCCAACGAGTCCATTCTAAAGGAGATCAATCCTGGATGTTCATTGGAGGGACTGATGCTAAAGCTGAAACTGCAATACTTTGGCCACCTCATGCGATGAGTTGACTCACTGGAAAAGACTCTGATGCTGGGAAAGGTTGGGGGCGGGAGGAGAAGGGGACGACGGAGAATGAGATGGCTGGATGGCATCACCGACTCTGTGGACATGAGTTTGAGTGTACTCCGGGAGTTGGTGATGGACAGGGAGGCCTGGCGTGCTGTGATTCATGGGGTCGCGGAGAGTCGGACACGACTGAGCGACTGAACTGAACTGAACTGAACTGAGCTTCTGTGTTTCCTGGAAATCCTTGGCATTCTTTGGCTTGTGGTAGCATAACTCTGCCTCTGTCTTTTCTTGGCTGTCTTCCCTCTGTGTATCTGTGTTTCTATCCTTATAAGGACTCTAGCCCTTAGAATAGGGCCCACCCTAAGCCCAAATTTCATCTTAACCAATTATATCCAGAAAACCTCATTTTAAAATAAAGTCACATTCTGAGGTTCTGGATGGACATAAATTTTAGAGGGGGCATTATTTAACCCTACACAGTCTGTGGTTGAGAAGCATTTACTCTGATTGGGTTTTCCCTAAATTTTTTTTATTGAGGAAGCTTGTTACTATGGGAGTCACATGGCTCAGAGAGAAGAAAGCATTTAAGTCATCCACTGGATCAGGGAAAAGGTGTGGATGATGTGGAACTTGAATGGAGGCTTAATGGAATTTAGCCTTATGCAAGGGACAAGGTAAACTATTCTGGATCATGGAGATAAAAAAAAATTCATGAGCAAGTACTATAAATCAATAGCTCTATTGTGAACAAGTGAATTATTCAACCTCATATTTACTGAGATTGTGATTCTTGAGGACGTATGTTTTCAGGCAAGAGTACTGTTCCCAAGGCCTAGCCTCTTCTACATAGCTGGGAAGGATGGTTGTTTGTAAAGAAGATAAGTGTGTCAGTGTGTGTGTGTGTGTGTGAGTGCATTCAACAGATGGGGCATCGGGGAATTTAACTTTATGCAATGAATACAGCTTGTCTGTCTCCTTGCAAGGAAGAAGTTGATAATAGCAAGAGGGCATTGTATACTTTATAATCATAAAGCCTTAAGATAGAAGATGGATAATACTCATTTAATATCTGAGAAGAGTAAAAAAAAAGCACATGAAAAGATGCTCAATATCACTAATTATTAGAGAAATGCAAATCAAAAGTACAATGAGGTATCATTTCACACAGAATGGCCATCATCAAAAAGTCTACAAACAATAAATGCTGGTAAGGGTATGCAGAAAAGGGGATTCTCCTACACTGTTGCTGGGAATGTAAACTGGTACAGCCACTATGGAGAACAGTATGGAGGTGCCTTAAAAACTAAAAATAGGGGCAACCCCGGTGGCTCAGTGGTAAAGAATCTGCCTGTCAATCCGTGATTTGGGAAGATCCCACACGCTGTGGAGCAGCTAAGCCCATGCACCACAACCATTGTGCCTGTGCTGCAGAGCATAGAGCCACAACTACTCAGTCCATGTGCTTTGACTACAGAAGTCCGGGCACCCTAGAGCCCATGCTCCGCAACAGGAGCAGACCCCACAGTGAGAAGCCTGTGCACCACAGCGAAAGAAAGACCTGCATGGGAATGAAGACCCAGCGCAGTTGTAAATAAATAATATTATTTAAAGAAAAATAAAAATAGAGCCACAGGAATGAAAAAGGTCAGTTTTCATTCCAATCCCAAAGAAAGGCAATGCCAAAGAATGCTCAAACTGCTACACAATGGCACTCATCTCACACGCTAGTAAAGTAATGATCAGTTCTCCAAGCCAGGCACGTGAACTGTGAAATTCAAGCTGGATTTAGAAAAGGCAGAGGAACCAGAGACCAAATTGCCAACATCTGATGGATCATCAAAAAAGCAACAGAGTTACAGAAAAACACCTGCTGCTGCTGCGTCACTTCAGTTGTGTCCGACTCTGTGTGACCCCATAGACGGAAGCCCACTAGGTTCCCCCATCCCTGGGATTCTCCAGGCAAGAACACTGGAGTGGGTTGCCATTTCCTTCTGCTTTATTGACTATGCCAAAGCCTTTGACTGTGTGGATCACAACAAACTCTGGAAAATTCTTAAAGAGATGGGAATACCAGACCACCTGACCTGCCTCTTCAGAAATCTGTATGCAGGTCAGGAAACAACAGTTAGAACTGAACATGGAACAACAGACTGGTTCCAAATAGGAAAAGGAGTATGTCAAGGTTGTATATTGTCACCCTGCTTATTTAACTTATATGCAGAGTATATCATCAGAAACACTGGACTGGTTGAAGCACAAGCTGTAATCAAGATTGCCGGGAGAAATATCAATTACCTCAGATATGCAGATGACACCATTCTTATGGCAGAAAGTGAAGAACTAAAGAGCCTCTTGATGAAAGTGAAAGAGAACAGTGAAAAAGTTGGCTTAAAGCTTAACATTCAGAAAACTAAGATCATGGCATCTGGTCCCATCACTTCATGGCAAATAGAGGGGAAAACAGTGGAAACAGCATCTGACTTTATTTTTTTGGGCTCCAAAATCACTGCAGATGGTGACTGCGGCCATGAAATTAAAAGATACTTGCTCCTTGGAAGAAAACTTATGACCAACTTAGACAGCATATTAAAAAGCAGAGACATTACTTTGCCAACAAAGGTCCATCTAGTCAAGGCTATGATTTTTCCAGTAGTCATGTATGGATGGGAGAGTTGGACTATAAAGAAAGCTGAGCACTGAAGAATTCATGCTTTTGAACTGTGGTATTGGAGAAGACTCTTGAGAGTCCCTTGGACTGCAAGGAGAGCCAACCAGTCCAACCTAAAGGAAATCAGTCCTGAATATTCATTGGAGGGACTGATCTTGAAGCTGAAACTCCAATACTTTG
This sequence comes from Moschus berezovskii, assembly GCF_049115385.1. Lineage (NCBI taxonomy): Eukaryota > Metazoa > Chordata > Mammalia > Artiodactyla > Moschidae > Moschus > Moschus berezovskii. The sequence goes on along the minus strand of NC_142461.1, from coordinate 89,614,502 downwards.
GCCACCTGATGTGAAGAGCTGACTCATTTGAAAAGACATTGATGCTGGGAAAGAGTGAAGGCAGGAGGAGAAAGGGACAACAGAGGATGAGATGGTGGGATGGCATCACTGACTCAATGGACATGAGTTTGAGTAAACTCTGGGACCTGGCAATGGACAGGGAAGCCTGGCCTGCTATAGTCCATGGGGTTGCAAAGAGTCAGACACGATGAGCAGCTGAAATGAACTGAACTGAAAAATAGAGCTATCATGTGATCCAACAATCCTACTGTTGGATATATATCCCCCCCCAAACGATAATTTGAAAAGATATATGCAATTTAATGTTCATTATAGCACTATTTACAATATCTATGACATTGAAACAACTTAAATATCCACCAATAGAGGAATGGCTAAAGAAGATGTGGTACACATATACAATGAAATACTGTTGTTTTTAGTCACTAGGTCATGTCTGACTCTTTGTGACCCCATGGACTATAGCCTGCCAGGCTTCTCTGTCCATGGGATTTCCCAGGCAAGAATATTGGAGTAGGTTCCCATTTCCTTCTCTAGGGGATCTTACTAACCTCATTATCAAACCCACATCTCCTGCATTGGCAGGTGGATTCTTGACTACTGAGCCACCAGGAAAGCCCACCATGGAATACTACTCAGCCATAAAAAAAGAATGAAATAATGCCATTTGCAGCAATATGACTGGACCTAGAGGTTGCCCTATTGAGTGAAGTCAGAGAAAGACAAATATCATATGGCATTTCTTATATGTGGAATCTAAAAAAAATGGTACAATGAACTTATCTACAAAACAGAAATAGAATTACAGATGTGGGAAGCAAATTTATGCTTACTGGGGGTAAGAGAGGGGGAGGGATAAATTGGGAGATTGGGATTGACCTATATACACTACTATATATAAAATAGGTAACTAATAATGACCTACTGTACTGCACAGGGAACTCTACTCAATGCTCTGTAATGGTCTCTATGGGAAAAAAATATAAAAAAGAGTAGATATATTGAATATATATAACTGAATCACTTTGCTGTATATCTGAAATTAACACAATATTGTAAGTCAATTTATATTCCAGTAAAATTTAAAATAAATAAATAAAATAGATATCTCAACACTAAACCTGTAGGTGAAATTTATATGCAGATTTTTTGGCTTATTTATAGTTTTTGGTCAGGATTTTTTAGTCATCATTATGATTTGTACGATATGTCTAAACTTATCCCCTAAATGTCCTAGTAACTATTTATTTATAACTGTCTAAATACCTATAATATTGTTTGGGTGCTCCAACTTAACCTTAGTCACTTTAAAGTAACTACAGCATTGTTTCACATGCAAAAATTACTAGAGAAGACTTTGCTCTGCTTCATATAGAACCAGCTGAATATTTTACTTCCTTTATATAGCTTCTTTTCCCTATATATAGAGGGAACAGTTTTTAAAAGTATCTCTAATTCCTGGTCTTCAAAGCTGGCAAGAGCAGCCCTGAAAATTGTTTCCAGAAATAAGTTTCTGTGCAACCTACTAATTTAAATCAGCTGTCCCCAACTTTACGAATGGTGTTTGCTCTAAATGACACCCTTTTCCTTCACTACAAGCATAACTTTGATTCAGTGCACTTTTGACTACTGTTACCATCCACAATGGTAGTTGGAGAAGGAAATGACAACCCACTCCAGTATTCTTGCCCAGAGAATCCCATGGACAGAGGAGCCTGGCAGGATACAGTCCATGGGGTCACAAGAGTCAGACATGACTTATCAACTAAACCACCACAATGGTAGTAGCCCAGGTATTGCTACTGTTAAAGAACCTGCCTGCCAATGTAGGAGATGTAAGAGATGCAGGTTCGAACCCTGGGTTGGGAAGATCACCTGGAGGAGGGCATGGCAACCCACTCCGGTATTCTTGCCCAGAGAATCCCATGGACAGAGGAGCCTGGTAGGCTACAGCCCATGGGTCACAAAGAGTTGGACATGACTAAAAGTGACTTAGCATGCGCCATTTACAATGCTCCTGTATAGACACTAACATTTTACCTGGAAATTTCAGATAATATGGGAATGTGTCTCTTGCCTGTCACTAGCTTCTTTAATAAATTTCATCATATCTTGATGAAAAACTTTGGGTTTCAATGGCAATATTGTCTTTTTTCCCTTTTACAGGATGGGAAAAAGATGTACTATCCAGTTTAAACTGATAAGGTTAAACAGAATAGAAACATATTTAGTTATTTGAGTAAAAACAAATAATCTATATGAATATTAAAAAGAAATGATTAAAAGGGGTGTAATCCAGGGGTAAGGCCCAGACACCAATAATCAAGATGGGGGCTGGGTGTAAGCATCTGGTACAATTTTCCTAGTGCTTCCTGATACCAACTGCCCTTTCTAGATTGTTGGTATTGTCTGAATTTTCTCAAGCCTGGGGTCAGTTGGTCTGTTACTAATATTTTTGATGGGCTGCTATCAAGAGAGCTGTCTTGCTTTCTAAAGTGCTAAGAGGCTTTCCTCTTTGAGGAAAGTTGCTACCTCCATTTCAAGGATTATTTTATATAGAGATTATTTAAGGGATCTTTGCAGTTTGTTACGGAGAAGGCAATGGCAAGCCACTCCAGTACTCTTGCCTAGAAAATCCCATGGATGGAGGAGCCTGGTAGGCTGCAGTCCATGGGATCGCTATGAGTCGGACATGACTGAGCGACTTCACTTTCACTTTTCACTTTCACACATTGGAGAAGGAAATGGCAACCCACTCCAGTGTTCTTGCCTGGAGAATCCCAGGGACAGGGGAGCCTGGTAGGCTGCCATCTATGGGGTCGCACAGAGTCGGACACGACTGAAGTGACTTAGCAGCAGCAGCAGCAGCAGTTTGTTAGTTTGAAACTGACTGGAAGCCTTTAAGAGAAAAACTTTGGAAAGCTTCTGAGAGATCATCTCTTCCACCACAGAGGCTGAAGAGAAGTGAAAGACTTGAAGTGAGAACTAGGTAATGCTTTTCAGCTAAAATTAGTATAGAAACGTCTAGGATTTGGGGGATTCCAAAGAAATAAAGGGTATCTGAAGTATGTTGGCCAAAATGTTAAATCAGAGCTTAGTGTTCTTATGGGAACCAAAGTCAAAACAATTGGGTACCATGAATTCTTTGAGGTCAAGGACTAGGTCTGTCATAACATCTTGACCTTGCTCAGTGACTGGCACAAAATGAGGCCTCAAAAGATATTTGGTGACTGACAGTAAACGAATGAAAAATGAATGCTTTGAGTTTTGCACGTGGTTGGATCTTACAGGCAGATGGAAAAGACCACCATTATGAATTCGTTTCTCTGTTTGAAACACTGCCCTGTTGAAATAAAAATACTCCTGAGTGAGGTGACGTTATACTTCCAATACCCCAGGTTTAATGTGAGTTATTAGCTCATGATGCTGTATGGCATTCTTGAAAGAGGAGAAATGTTAAATGCGGGCTAACTGGTGAAGAAAGTGAGGCCAGAACACAGGAGACCAATTTGACTGATACAAGTGTTTTCCCTAGGGTTGGTCATGTAAGAAGAATCCATTCCCAGCTGCTATGGTAGTTTCTGCAAGCACCCGCAGCTTTTGGAAAGTAGCACACATTAGAGAAAGAGAAGATAGGTGGTTGGAGAGTGGACCTTTTTTTTATTCTGACCTAGTTTTCTATTAATAAGATGTATTTATTACTTAGGCAACATTTTTCCCAGCAGGCAAATTATAACTAATAACATACAATTTTAAGCTAACATTCTTTTTGCTAAAAGCCTCAGTCATAACAGGTATTATTAAGGGTAATAAGTATGTGAGGAGGAAGAAAGGACAATTCTTTCACTGTAGTGTTTGTGGAAGGTCCAGTCAATGCAGTTAAGAATATGACAAGTACTTTATTTTTCAGCTCTCAGGGAAGACCATGATCTGTAAGTGATTTTATAGTGCTTGGGTGATGATGAATTCTGGTACATACAACTGAAACAGTCCTGTGAATGATTGCACCCTGAAGGTAAAGACACTGGGTTTAAGGCAAATGGATATTCACATGTAGAAACTGAAACAAACATTGAATGTGCAATCTATGATGCTACATGTTATTAGATTCTTGAAAAGAGAGAGAAATCCTATATTTTCACAGCTTAGAATAGAGTGTGAGGAAGAGGAGAGCTGGGAGATGTGAGTCAGACAGCAGTCCTTTCTATGACCAGTAATGGTTGAGAGAGAGGGTTCCTGTGACCTCTGCTTTTTGCTTTCTAACTGGGCCTGGGTTTCTGAGGTACATGGAGTTGGAAGAGGGGCAGGGATGACATGCTGGCCATTTCTGCCACATCTAGCTCTTATAGCCGAAAGAATATAGGACCACTGTAATAGTCATTTATCGTAGGGACATTATATTGGATTTAAAAGTAGACTCTAGGTTTGTTATAAGGACTCTCCTTTAGATGCAAGGGACATACAGTTTTATTGGAAAACAATTTACGTTCACCTGATACTAGGTTAGTTCCATTCATTTATTTAGTAGGCACACTTAGTGCCTACGATGTACTCTATTCCAGGACTGGGTATGCTCTTGTGAACAAGATAACAGGATCTCTGGATTCTCAGAACTTATATTTAGTAGAGGTGATACATAATAAACAATAAATAACAAGGATTCAGAGCTATCATGTGAGAAATAGTTTCTATAATACCTCAGAGGAACTCTCAGAGTAATTGGAGAGACTAATATATCTTGCCTGGAGAATTCCACAGACAGAGGAGCCTGGAGAGTTATAGTCCATGGGTTGCAAAGAGTTGCACATGACTAGGCGACTAAACAACGTATCAGCATATTCTTACTAATCAGATAAATATAGTAATACACTTCAGTGACTTAGAAGACCTTTATGGATCTCTACTTGATATCCAGTGTGTCCTGTTCACAATGGAGTCCTTAGACTTGAAGTCGACTCAGGTGTGTCTGGAAACTTTCTTAATGCCCTACCCCTTTCTGATGATGTTAATTTACTGAAGAAATTAGTATTCTGATGAAATAGATCACTGTCCCACAGTGACTGATGACTAGCTTGCTTTTCTCCTACAGAAAGTAGGAGTACTGGACCAGTCTTCACCGTGGCTAACTGTTCCCATTTTTCAGCTCTCAGATCAAATCTCATCTCACAGAGTGGCCTCTGACCACCCAATCTCTAGCTGCCTCCCACCTCCAGTTGTTATTTATCTCTTTGGTTTATCCCAAGGTGTTTACAAACAAGAAGAGGAGGTAAGAAAAATATGAGGCTAACTATAAAAAGAAAGTAAACGGTGCAAAATGCTACAAATAATTATAAATACTGTTATGTAGATTTAGTGAAAAAAGAGGTCAAATCTTTTTTATTCCCCATTTTAAAAGAGTTTCATCCTTGGAGAAGATTAGACCTTTTACAAATATGTGTATATATATCTCTGAATCATTGGACAAGAAAATAAAGGACCTGAAATGTTAACAAGATTTATGAACACAGGAACAAGGTCTTATAAAGGCGATTGAAATATGTGACAAGCATTAGTATTTCAGAGTAGTGATGAGCTATTTGTATAGATTGATGTGGCTAAAAATTAGACAAGGCATATTAAAAGCTGAGATCATTCAGGCTTAGGAGCAGCTGAATATGAGCAATTATGAAGCAGTTAAGCCATTAAATAAAACTGAATATCTTGTGAACTGCTGGAGCAAAAAGGCACCTCCGTGTGACCGAGAGCTTTATCACCCACACTCTCCTCTCAAAAACATAAACATTAAGAAATGTTGGTGCCAAGGGCAATAGGCTCTTTAAAGGCAAACCATTTTACATGTTGCTTGGGACAGCAGTCTCATGCAGAGAAAGGCATCTCTAACTGGACATACCAGTTGTGTGAGCAGAATGTGGGGATGAAGCGATTAAGGCCAGCCTTTTGGTTTGGGGCTGACATGGGATCTGGATATTACAGAATCCTGTGGAGAATGGCTCACCTGGTTTCTGTCACGCTTCTATATAACTGTACAGACTGACTGCCTCCATCAGCTGATTCCCTCCTGTGGAAAGGATTGTAAACATGGATAATGTTGTTTATGTAGAGACAGTTATTCTATTCCCATTCTGCTTGGGTGTTAGGCACTTTAGCATGAGGTGGTTTCAAGAACACACTATAAGATGGGAAATAATCCTAAAAACTGTTCTTTTCCCCAGCCACTGTGACTTGGCTACATCATTTGATAGCAAATAAGATTATTCCATGAAGAAAAGGCTGAGATAGTTTCGGAGCGGATCTGCCCCCGTGCAGTAATGCTGTGACTGTATACATAAGTCATTTTGAATGCCTTAATTGGCTGTCAATAGAAACATCTAATATTTATTAAAAATCTGCCATGTGCTAGGCATGGGATAGGCATGTTTACATATTTATTCAGGGGAAGCAGAGTGTCAGAGTAGAAAGAACATGATAATTACAGCTTCAATTCTGGCATAGCCTCTAACTAGCTGGAGAAACTAAGCAAGTCATTTAAAACACTCAGCAAATGTAGGGAAGGGAAGCAAAAATCTCTAGATCTGTACTTATTTTGCTATTTGAAGGTGTGTGTACTGTGTGTGTGCACATCTGTGCCTGGAAGAGATTATCATTCATACTCCCTCGAGCTCTAAAGGTCTGTATATGTATACAGCTTTATTTATATTTTTGACCCTTCTGCTATTTCTTGAATAATGTGCTTTCCGTTTGCTGTATTTTCCCTTTTCCACACCCAAGTCGGTCATCAATTTCATTTTGATTCTTTGAAATATTTCTGCTTTCCTTTCAACTGATCATTCCATATTGGGAAGCCTAGTGATTAAGAGGGCAGGCTCTAGAGCAGGGCAGATTTGGGCTCAAATTCCTCCCTTACCATTTGTAGCTGTGTGCCCTTATGATCTTGTGCTCTTTATTATTTCTTTAAACTGTATGAAAGTCAGCTTTCATATCTGTGAAAGGGGATGGTGACACCAGTCTCTAAAGATTGTTGTGAATATTTAATGAAAAAGTGTATATAAATTGCTTAGCAAAGTGACTGGTACAAAAAATTCAATGTTAGCTAATTCTTATACTACTACATTATTAGTTGCAGTAGTAGCTGTATTAATTTCCTACCATCAGTATTGCTATTTTCACTCTGTCACCTTCATTGGACTGGTTTGCTCCAATAGCCTTGTAGTTGGTATTCCTAACTCCACTTATAAAATATCTACTATAATAAATAACCGTACAACATGGTAGAATCTGTGTTTCATTTTGGAGTATTTCTATTGCTTCAGATTCAGGTTCATTAAAAGAGATCAAACTAGTCAACCCTAAAGGAACTCAAACTGAATATTCATTGGAAGGACTGATGCTAAAGCTGAAACTCCAATACTTTGGCCACCTGATGTGAAGAGCTGACTCATTGGAAAAGACCCTGATGCTGGGAGAGATTGAGGGCAGGAGGAGAAGAGGGTGGCAGAGGATGAGATGGTTAGATGGCATCACTGACTCAGTGGACATGAATTTGATCAAACTCTGGGAGATAGTGAAGGACAGGGGAGTCTAACATAAGGCAGTCCATGGGGTCGCAAAGAATCAGACACAACTTAGTGACTGAACAACAAGTTCATTAATGTTTTTTCTGCGGTGTCTAATCTACTGCTTATTTTACTCAGTGTGTTCTTCATCTCAGACATTGTGTTTTTCATCAACAGAAACTGTAGTTGGGTTTAGGTATTACCCATATCTCTCCTTAATGTTGCAAAGAGTTGGATATGACTGAGGGGCTGAAAAACAACTCCTTAATGTGCTCATATGCAGAGTACATCATGAGGAACACTGGGCTGGAAGAAGCACAGGCTGGAATCAAGATTGCTGGGAGAAATATCAATAACCTCAGATATGCAGATGACACCACCCTTATGGCAGAAAGTGAAGAGGAACTCAAAAGCCTCTTGATGAAAGTGAAAGAGGAGAGTGAAAAGGTTGGCTTGAAGCTCAACATTCAGAAAACAAAGATCATGGCATCTGGTCCCATCACTTCATGGGAAATAGATGGAAAAACAGTGGAAACAGTGTCAGACTTTATTTTTTTGGGCTCCAACATCACTGTTGATGCTGATTGCAGCCATGAAATTAAAAGACGCTTGCTCCTTGGAAGGAAAGTTATGACCAACCTAGATAGCATATTAAAAAGCAGAGACATTACTTTGTCAACAAAGGTCCGTCTAGTCAAGGCTATGGTTTTTCCCGTGGTCATGTATGGATGTGAGAGTTGGACTGTGAAGAAAGCTGATCGCCGAAGAGTTGATGCTTTTGAACTGTGGTGCTTGAGAAGACTCTTGAGAGTCCCTTGGACTGCAAGGAGATCCAACCAGTTCATTCTAAAGGAGATCGATCCTGGGTGTTCATTGGAAGGACTGATGCTAAAGCTGAAACTCCAATACTTTGGCCACCTCATGCAAAGAGTTGACTCACTGGAAAAGACTCTGATGCTGGGAGGGATTGGGGGCAGGAGGAGAAGGGGATGACAGAGAATGAGATGGTTGGATGGCATCACCGACTCGATGGACATGAGTTTGAGTGAACTCCGGGAGTTGGTGATGGACAGGGAGGCCTGGCGTGCTGTGATTCATGGGGTCTCAAAGAGTCGGACACAATTGAGTGACTGAACTGAACTGAACTGAATGTGCTCATACTTTCTTCCATTTTAGTGTTTCTCAGCCAAGGGTGATCTTGCTCCCCAGGAGACATATAACAATTTCTGGAGATACTTTTGCTTGTTACAGGTGAGTGGCAAAATGCTACTGGAATCTAGTGGTTAGAGGTTAAAGGTGCTGCTAAGCATCCCATGAGGTTCAGGACAGCCCCCACAATGAAGAATTCAGTTCAGTTCAGTTCAGTTCAGTCACTCAGTCGTGTCCAACTCTTTGCGACCCCATGAATCACAGCACACCAGGCCTCCCTGTCCATCACCAACTCTCGGAGTTCACTCAAACTCATGTCCATCGAGTCGGTGATGCCATCCAGTCATCTCATTCTCTGTTGTCCCCTTCTCCTCCTGCCCCCAATCCCTCCCAGCATCAGAGTCTTTTCCAGTGAGTCAACTCTTTGCATGAGGTGGCCAAAGTATTGGAGAATTATCTGTCCCCAAATGTCAGCAGTGCAAAGGCTCAGAAACTATGTTCCACCTTCTTGAACATATGGAACCTAATTACAGTATGTTTTAATATCTTTGTCCACTTGTCCTACCATCTGTGTCATTTATGAATCTGTTTCCATTAATTTTTTCTCTTCATTATGCTTCTTTGCATGCTTGGTGATTTTTCACTGGATGCCAGTTGTGAATTTTATCTTTTTGAGTGCTGGTTATTTTTGTATTTTTAAAAATATTCTTGAGCTTTGTGCTGAATACATTTAAGTTACTTGGAAACAGTTTGATCCCATAGGCTAATCTTTAAACTTTGTTGGATTGGACCACAGTAACCCTTAGTCTAGGGTAAAATTTTGCTCACTATGAGTACTCTGATGCCCTGTGTGTTATGAGGTTTTCCATTCTGATGGGGATGAGGGAAAATGGAACTATTTCCAGACACGTGAGCTCTGTTCATTGCTTCTTTACAGTGGTTTTTATTTGGCTTTGTATTGATAGCTTCCTCATATGCATGTGTAAGTTAGTACTTAGCTGAAGACACAAAGAATCCTCTGCAGAAGTCCTGAGCATGTGAAGCTCTCCTCTCTCCAGACCCATGTTCTCTAATTTGAGACTTCTTGGGTACTTTTGTTAAATAATCAGCTCTATCTTTTCCAATCAGGGAGAAAGCCAGGCTCTGTTAGGGTTTCCTCTCTTTGTTTCAGCCTAGAAATTATCTCTAGGCAGTAAAATGGGATGTTGGAGGTAGAACTCATCTGGATTGTTTCCCTTTACTCAGGGATCACTGTCCTTGCTTCTGTGGCTCAATGTCTATAAACTATTGTTTCATATGTTTAGTACAGTTTTTTAAAATTATTTAAGGCAGGCAGGTAAATCTGACCTCTGATAGTCCAACCTGACCAGAAGTGGAAGCTCATGGTAGACTTTTATAAAAGCACATAGGCAGTGCCATGTGTTGTATTCAAAACAAAATCCCATTTTCTTTTCTACATCTATGCTTCTAGAAATACATTGTTTTCAGAATCAAACTGGCATTGATGCTGAGATCTAAACCACAAGGTATACATTTATCAGAACAACCTCTAATTTTTTCCATGTTGCTTCTCTTCTATTTCCTCTCAACATTTGGGATTCTCTTGAGAATCTACACTTTGGGGCTTCAGTTGTTCCATTTTTAAACCTTTAACCTTCTTGTATCCTATTACTAGCTCAGTTAATTTGGACCTTTTTTGTTTGCTTTTACCCTTTTCTGCAGGTAGGTCCTGAAGTTTAACTGTGGCTCAATAATTCATATGTCTTTTTGTTGGTTACAATGAAATTTAATGGTGTATTTATATTGCTGTATTTATTAGCTTTGAAATTCCTAAAAGAGGTATCCATTTTCTACCCTCAGGGTATGCTCACATTTTAAAAAAAATTAATTTATTTTTTATTGAGGATAATGGCTTTCTTAGGAGGTCTTACAAATAGCTGAGAAAAGAAGAGAAGTGAAAAGCAAAGGAGGAAAGGAAACATATACCTATTTGAATGCAGAGTTCCAAAGAATAGCAAGGAGAGATAAGAAAGCCTTCCTCAGTGATCAGTGCAAAAAAATAGAGGAAAAAAATAGAATGGGAAAGACTAGAGATCTCTTCAGGAAAATTAGAAATACCAAGTGAACATTTCATGCAAAGATGGGCTCAATAAAGGACAGAAATGGTATGGATCTAACAGAAACAGAAGATATTAAGAAGAGGTGTCAAGAATACACAGAAGAACTTACAAAAAAGATCTTCAAGACCCAGATAATCATGATGGTGTGATCACTCACCGAGAGACAGACATCTGGAATGTGAAGTCAAGTGGGCCTTAGGAAGCATCGCTACGAATGAATCTAGTGGAGGTGATGGAATTCCAGTTGCGCTATTTCAAATCCTAAAAGATGATGCTGTGAAAGTGCTGCACTTGTTATGCCAGCAAATTTGTAAAACTCAACAGTGGCCACAGGACTGGAAAAGGTCAGTTTTCATTCCAATCCCAAAGAAAGGCAATGCCAACAAAGGCTCAAATTACCACACAATTGCACTCACCTCACATGCTAGTAAAAGTCATGCTCAAAATTCTTCAAGCCAGGCTTCAGCAATACGTGAACCGTGAACTTCCAGATGTTCAAGTTGGTTTTAGAAAAGGCAGAGGAACCAGACATCAAATTGCCAACATCTGCTGGATCATTGAAAAAGCAAGAGACTTCCAAAAAACACCTATTTCTGCTCTATTGACTATGCCAAAGCCTTTGACTGTGTGGATCACAATAAACTGTGGAAAATTCTGAAAGAGATGGGAATACCAGACCACCTGACCTGCCTCTTGAGAAACCTGTATGCAGGTCAGGAAGCAACAGTTAGACTTGGACGCGGAACAACAGACTGGCTCCAAATAGGAAAAGGAGTATGTCAAGGCTGTACATTGTCACTCTGCTTATTTAATTTATATGCAGAGTATATCATGAGGAACGCTGGGCTGGAAGAAGCACAAGCTGGAATCAAGATTGCCGGGAGAAATATCAATAACGTCAGATATGCAGATGACACCACCCTTATGGCAGAAAGTGAAGAACTAAAGTGTTTACTGTAGGCTTATCATATATGGCCTTTACTATGTTGAGGTAGGTTCCTTCTATGCCCATTTTTTGAAGAGTTTTAATCATAAATAGGAGCTGAATTTTGTCAAAGGCTTTTTCTGTATCAATTGAGATGATCATATGGTTTTTATCTTTCAGTTTGTTACTATGGTATATCACATTGATTGATTTCTGTATACTGAAGAATCCTTGCATCCCTGGAATAAATCCAACTTGATCATGGTGTATGAGCTTTTTGATGTGTTGGTGAATTCTGTTTGCTAAAATTTTATTGAGGAACTTTGCATCTATGTTCATCAACGATATTGGCCTGTAGTTTTCTTTTTTGTGTTGTCTTTGTCTGGTTTTGGTATCAGGGTGATGGTGGCCTTGTAGAATGAGTTTGGAAGTGTTCCTTCCTCTGCAAGTTTTTGAAAGAAGGATAGGCATTAGCTCTTTAAATGTTTGATAGAATTCTCCTGTGAAGCCATCTGGTCCTGGGCTTTTGTTTTTGGGGGAGATTTTTGATCACAGCTTCAGTTTCAGTGCTTGTAATTGAGTTGTTCATACTTTCTATTTCTTCCTGGTTCAGTCATGGAAGATTGAACTTTTCTAAGAATCTGTCCATTTCTTCCAGGTTATCTATTTTGTTGCCATATAGTTGTTCATAATAGTCTCATAATCCTCTGTATTTCCTCATTGTCTGTTGTAACCTCTCCTTTTTCATTTCTAGTTTTGTTGATTTGACTCTTCTCTCTTTTTTCTTGATGAGTCTGGCTAAAGGTTTGTCAATTTTATCTTCTCAAAGAACCAGCGTTTAGTTTTATTAATGTTTACTATTGTTTCTTTCATTTCTTTGTCATTTATTTCTGCTTGGATCTTTATGAGTTCTTTCCTTCTACTAATTTTGGAGTTTTTTTTGTTCATCTTTTTCCAGTTGATTTAGATGTAATGTTAGTTTGTCTATTTGATTATTTTCTTATTTCTTGAGGTTTGAGATTTCTTGAAAAATCTCTTGAGTTTTCTATTTCTTGAGGTTTGAGATTTCTTGAGAAATTTCTTGAGGTTTCTTATTTCTTGAGAATTGTATAGCAATAAACTTCCCTCTTAGAACTGTTTTTGTTGCATCCCATAGATTTTGAGCTGTTGTGTTCTCATTGTCATTTGTTTCTAGATATTTTTTTGATTTCCCTTTTGATTTCTTCAGTAACCTGTTGGTTATTTAGAAGTGGAGAAATAACTCTAGAAGGAATGAAGGGATGGAGCAAAAACAAAACCAATACCCAGTTGTGGATGGGACAGGTGATAGAAGCAAGGTCCAGTGCTGTAAAGAGCAATATTGAATAGGAACCTGGAATGTTAGGTCCATGAATCAAGGCAAATTGGAAGTGGTCAAACAGGAGATGACAAGAGTGAACATAGACATTCTAGGAATCAGTGAATTAAAATGGACTGGAATGGGTGAATTTAACTCAGATGACCATTATATCTACTACTGTGGGCAGGAATCCCTTAGAAGAAATGGAGTAGCCATCATGGTCAACAAGAGAGTCCGAAATGCAGTACTTAGATGCAATCTGAAAAACGACAGAATGATTTTTGTTTGTTTCCAAGGCAAAGCATTCAATATTACAGTAATCCAGGCCTATGCCCCAACCAGTAACGCTGAAGAAGCCGAAGTTGAACGGTTCTATGAAGACCTACAAGACCTTTTAGAACTAACACCCAAAAAAGATGTCCTTTTCACTATAGGGGACTGGCATGCAAAAGTAGGAAGTCAAGAAACACCTGGAATAACAGGCAAATTTGGCCTTGGAGTACGGAATGAAGCAGGGCAAAGGCTAATAGAGTTTTGTCAAGAAAACGCACTGGTCATAGCAAACACCCTCTTCCAACAACACAAGAGAAGACTCTACACATGGACATCACCAGATGGTCAACACCGAAATCAGATTGATTATATTCTTTGCAGCCAAAGATGGAGAAGCTGTATACAGTTAGCAAAAACAAGACCAGGAGCTGACTGTGGCTCAGATCATGAACTCCTAATTGCCAAATTCAGACTGAAATTGAAGAAAGTAGGGAAAACCACTAGACCATTCAGATATGACCTAAATCAAATCCCTTATGATTATACAGTGAAAGTGAGAAATAGATTTAAGGGACTAGATCTGATAGATAGAGTGCCTGATGAACTCTGGATGGAGGTTCGTGACATTGTACAGGAGACAGGGACCAAGACCATCCCCATGGAAAAGAAATGCAAAAAAGCAAAATGGCTGTCTGAGGAGGCCTTACAAATAGCTGTGAAAAGAAGAGAAGCGAAAAGCAAAGGAGAAAAGGAAAGATATAAGCATCTGAATGCAGAGTTCCAAAGAATAGCAAGGAGAGATAAGAAAGCCTTTCTCAGTGATCAATGCAAAGAAATAGAGGAAAACAACAGAATAGGAAAAACAAGAGATCTCTTCAAGAAAATTAGAGATTCCAAGGGAACTTTTCATGCAAAGATGGGTTCGATAAAGGACAGAAATGGTATGGACCTAACATAAGCAGAAGATATTAAGAAGAGGTGGCAAGAATACACAGAAGAACTGTACAAAAAAGATCTTCATGACCAGGATAGTCACGATAACATGATCACTGACCTAGAGCCAGACATCTTGGAATGTGAAGTCAAGTGGGCCTTAGAGAGCATCACTACGAACAAAGCTAGTGGAGGTGATGGAATTCCAGTTGAGCTATTTCAAATCTTGAAAGATGATGCTGTGAAAGTGCTGCACTCAATATGCCAGCAAATTTGGAAAACTTAGCAGTGGCCACAGGACTGGAAAAGATCAGTCTTCATTCCAATCCCAAAGAAAGGCAATGCCAAAGAATGCTCAAACTACCGGACAATTGCACTCATCTCACACGCTAGTAAAGTCATGCTCAAAATTCTCCAAGCCAGGCTTCAGCAATATGTGAGCCGTGAACTTCCAGATGTTCAAGTAGGTTTTAGAAAAGGCAGAGGCACCAGAGATCAAATAGCCAACATCCACTGGATCATGGAGAAAGCAAGAGAGTTCCAGAAAAACATCTATTTCTGCTTCATTGACTATGCCAAGGCCTTTGACTGTGTGGATCACAATAAACTGTGGAACATTCTGAAAGAGATGGGAATACCAGACCACCTGACCTGTCTTTTGAGAAACCTGTATGCAGGTCAGGAAGCAACAGTCAGAACTGGACATGGAACAACAGACTGGTTCCAAATAGGAAAAGGAGTACGTCAAGGCTGTATATTGTCACCTTGCTTATTTAACTTACATGCAGAGTACATCATGAGGAACGCTGGGCTGGAAGAAGCACAAGCTGGAATCAAGATTGCCAGAAGAAATATCAATAACCTCAGATATGCAGATGACACCACCCTTATGGCAGAAAGTGAAGAGGAACTCAAAAGCCTCTTGATGAAAGTGAAAGAGGAGAGTGAAAAGGTTGGCTTGAAGCTCAACATTCAGAAAACGAAGATCATGGCATCTGGTCCCATCACTTCATGGGAAATAGATGGAAAAACAGTGGAAACAGTGTCAGACTTTATTTTTTTGGGCTCCAAAATCACTGCAGATGCTGATTGCAGCCATGAAAGGAAAAGACGCTTACTCCTTGGAAGGAAAGTTATGGCCAACCTTGATAGTATATTAAAAAGCAGAGACATTACTTTGTCAACAAAGGTCCGTCTAGTCAAGGCTATGGTTTTTCCCGTGGTCATGTATGGATGTGAGAGTTGGACTGTGAAGAAAGCTGATTGCCGAAGAATTGATGCTTTTGAACTGTGGTGTTGGAGAAGACTCTTGAGAGTCCCTTGTACTGCAAGGAGATCCAACCAGTCCATTCTAGAGGAGATCAATCCTGGGTGTTCATTGGAAGGACTGATGCTAAAGCTGAAACTGCAATACTTTGGCCACCTCATGCGACGAGTTGACTCACTGGAAAAGACTCTGATGCTGGGAAAGGTTGGGGGCAGGAGGAGAAGGGGATGACCAAGAATGAGATGGCTGGATGGCATCATCGACTCTGTGGACATGAGTTTGAGTGAACTCCAGGAGTTGGTGATGGACAGGGAGGCCTGGCGTGCTGTGATTCATGGGGTCACGGAGAGTCAGACACGACTAAGCGACTGAACTGAACTGAACTGAACTGTTTAATCTATGTTTGTGTTTCTTACAATTTTTTTCTTGTAATTGATAAATAGTCTCATAGATTTGTGTTCAGAGAAGATGCTTGATATGATTTCAATTTTCTTAAATTTACTGAGGTTTGATTTGTGACCCAAGATGTAGTCTATCCTGGAGAATGTTCCATGTGCACTTGAAAAGAATGTGTATTCTTTTGCAATTGGATGGAATGTCCTGAAGATATCAGTGAGATCCATCTCATCTAATGTATCGTTTAAGACTTGTGTTTTCTTATTAATTTTCTATTTTGATGATCTGTCCATTGTTGTGAGTGGAGTGTTAATATCTCCTACTATTAGTGTGTTACTGTTAATTTCTCCTTTTATGTCTGTTAGTGTTTGTCTTATGTACTGAGGTACTCCTATGTTGGGTGCATAGATATTTACAATTGTTATGTCTTTCTCTTGGATTGATCCCTTGATCATTATGTAGTGTCTTTCCTTATCTCTTGTAATCTTATTTATTTTAAGGTCTATTTTGTCTGATATGAGTATTGCTACTCCAGCTTTTTTTTGCTTCCTATTTGCATGGAATATATTTTTCCATCCTCTCCCTTTCAGTCTATATGTGTCTTGAGGTCTGAAGTGGGTTTCTTGTAGACTACATATATATGGGTCTTGTTTCTATATCCATTCAACCAGTCTGTGTCTATGCTTACATTTTAATTACCACTTATGTATTAAAGAATATTTCTTTACATGTTTCCAGTAACTTTTTTCTTTCTTAATGTCTTTCATTAAGATATGTTTATTGAAAAGGAAAAGGGCAGAAAAAAAATGAGACTGAGGAATAAAAGCAAATAAAATACAACTGAGTCCAAAACTTCAGACCTTGCAAGCTGTTCCATGACTGTTTCTTTTGATGGCATGTTTTCAGATTTTCTAAATCAAGAGAAATGTTAGTTCTTCATGGTTTGTGGTCACTAGCCTGGAAGTTACTAATCCTGATGCTGTTATACTATAGCTTGGATGAGCTTGATCTGGTTAGGAGTTTTTTATGCTGCTCCATGTAGTATTATTCGTGACAATAAAATCCAGGATTTAGGTTGAGTGGCTCATAAGATTAGAGTTGGTAAAAGTGGAGTCTTTCATCTTTTGGTTTCTAATTCAGAGTCAATCAAGAAGTCATTGGATTTAATGACCTCCAGTTAGAGGATCCTATGAAATAAGTTGTTGCTGTCAATCCTATTTTTAATGTACAGGAATCCCCATTATTCAGTGCCACATGGTATCCTTTTTTCCATAGGGTTGATAAATTAGCTGTGAAATGAATGGTTTCTGGAAACAATCTCTTTCTCCCTCCTCAGAACTTAGGCAATTTGATAGGATAAACTATAGAAGTGTAACCAAACTTTATTACTGTTGCAAATATGTTATTTGGAGTTGTTCCAGGATTTGGGGCTCATATGTAAAATGGGACATGATAGAAAGCAAATACATTGAGAATTAAAGAAAGCTGGGATCCATGATTGGCTCAACAACATAAAGAGCACTATGGGAAGATGTCAGCTATCCTCAATCCAGAGAACCCTATTCATTCACAGGTCAGCAGCTGTTTGAGTTGCCAGAGTGAGTGCTAGGGATCAAGGTCAAAAAGATGGTAAAATGCTAGCCCACAACTGAGTAGCAAACTGAAGATATTAGTAACAGAGTTTGAAACTGAGGTCCCCCTTTTGACATCTTGATAAAAATCTCTTATATTTTTCCCTACAGTGAGTACAGATGAGAAAATATAATAAAATCATGTAGATTAAGCAGGATAATGCAGAATGAGGACAGGTTATGACTAACAGCAAGAGGTCCAAACACACCTGGATTAAATTACTGAAATTCAGCTCTATCTACTTTGGCAAAGAGAGAGAGAGAGAGAGAGAGAGAGAGAAATAATTTAAATAGAGTGGCTTGCCACTCCACCTAAGGCATGAGTAGAGACAGGAGATGTGAACCCAAGTTGCTCCTTGGGTTGGTCTCAGTTTTGATGTGCTTCTCACACAGGGCATTTCTCTGCACCAAGTGTAACGGAAATGTTTCAGTTTCAGTTCAGTTCAGTTTAGTCGCTCAGTTGTGTCCAACTCTTAGCAACCCCATGAACCACAGCACACCAGGCCTCCCTGTCCATCACCAACTCCCGGAGTTCACTCAAACTCATGTCCATCGAGTCGGTGATGCCATCCAGCCATCTCATTCTCTGTCGTCCCCGTCTCCTCCCACCCCCAATCGCTCCCAGCATCAGAGTCTTTTCCAGTGAGTCAACTCGTCGCATGAGGTGGCCAAAGTATTGCAGTTTCAGCTTTAGCATCAGTCCTTCCAATGAACACCCGGGATTGATCTCCTCTAGAATGGACTGGTTGGATCTCCTTGTAGTACAAGGGACTCTCAAGAGTCTTCTCCAACACCACAGTTCAAAAGCATCAATTCTTCGACGATCAGCTTTCTTCACAGTCCAACTCTCACATCCATACATGACCACAGGAAAAACCATAGCCTTGACTAGACGGACCTTGGTTGGCAAAGTAATGTCTCTGCTGTTTAATATACTATCTAGGCTGGTCATAACTTTCCTTCCAAGGAGCAAGCGTCTTTTAATTTCATGGCTGCAATCAGCATCTGCAGTGATTTTGGAGCCCAAAAAAATAAAGTCTGACACTGTTTCCACTGTTTCCCCATCTATTTCCCAAGAAGTGATGGGACCAGATGCCATGATCTTCGTTTTCTGAATGTTAAGCTTCAAGCCAACCTTTTCACTCTCCTCTTTCACTTTCATCAATAGGCCTTTGAGTTCCTCTTCACTTTCTGCCATAAGGGTGGTGTCATCTGCATATCTGAGGTTATTGATATTTCTTCTGGCAATCTTGATTCCAGCTTGTGCTTCTTCCAGCCCAGCGTTTCTCATGATATACTCTGCATATAAGTTAAATAAACAGGGTGACAATATACAGCCTTGACGTACTCCTTTTCCTATTTGGAACCAGTCTGTTGTTCCATGTCCAGTTCTGACTGTTGCTTCCTGACCTGCATACAGGTTTCTCAAGAGGCAGGTCAGGTGGTCTGGTATTCCCATCTCTTCCAGAATTTTCCACAGTTTATTGTGATCCACACAGTCAAAGGCCTTGGCATAGTCAATGAAGCAGAAATAGATGTTTTTCTGGAACTCTCTTGCTTTCTCCATAATCCAGCGGATGTTAGCAATTTGATCTCTGGTGCCTCTGCCTTTTCTAAAACCTGCTTGAACATCTGGAAGTTCACAATTCACATATTGCTGAAGCCTAGCTTGGAGAATTTTGAGCATGACTTTACTAGCGTGTGAGATGAGTGCAATTGTGCGGTAGTTTGAGCATTCTTTGGCATTGCCTTTCTTTGGGATTGGAATGAAGACTGATCTTTCCCAGTCCTGTGGCCATTGCTGAGTTTTCCAAATTTGCTGGCATATTGAGTGCAGCACTTTCACAGCATCATCTTTTAGGATTTGAAATAGCTCAATTGGAATTCCATCACCTCCACTAGCTTTGTTTGTAGTGATGCTCTCTAAGGCCCACTTGACCTCACTTCCAAGATGTCTGGTTCCAGGTGAGTGATCACGCCATTGTGATTATCTTCAACGTGAAGATCTTTTTTGTACAGTTCTTCTGTGTATTCTTGCCACCTCTTCTTAATATCTTCTGCTTATGAAATGTTTAATGAGACTTAATTTCATACAGCATGCCTATTAAAGGCAAGTTAACTTCATCTGGCTTCTCTAGTGGTTCAGTGGTAAAGAATCTGCCTGCCAATGCAGGAGATGTAGGTTCAGTCTCTGGTTCAGGAAGATCCCCTGGAAGAGGAAATGGCAATCCACTCCAGTACTCTTGACTGGGAAATCCCATGCATAGAGGAACCTGGTGGGATATAGTCCATGGGGTCACAAGAGTCTGACACGACTCAGCGACTAAACAACAACTTCATCTGGTACTCGACTGGAGATAAAACTGGGGGAAATGGGGTTATACCTTCATAAACAATTTTTTTCGGAGGGTAATTTTGATTCTGGGAAGATGATTTTTGTCTTAAGTGCTGACCGTAGAACCCAATTTTCACAAAAGATGCAACTCCACTGGAAAGGCACAATACCTGGCACATGGTTGGCACTCAACACGTAACAATTAAATAAATAAATATGAACATTAATACAATATATGAGCAGTGTGATAGGAGATCCTGTTTCTAGAATATTGAATAACTCTGCTAGAAATGTCTCGAAGAATTGCCTATAGCTACCTTATGTGTATGTGTATCATCTGTATATCAAGTGATTGATTGATCTATTTAAAATGCAGTTGTAACCACCACCCATATTGGGTACTAAAGGATTCAGTTCAGTTCAGTTCAGTCACTCAGTCGTGTCTGACTCTTAGCGACCCCATGAATCACAGCACGCCAGGCCTCCCTATCTATCACCAACTCCCGGAGTTCACTCAAACTCATGTCTATCGAGTCGGTGATGCCATCCAGCCACCTCATTCTCTGTCGTCCCCGTCTCCTCCTACCCTCAATCGCTCCCAGCATCAGAGTCTTTTCCAGTGAGTCAACTCGTCACATGAGGTGGCCAAAGTATTGGAGTTTCAGCTTTAGCATAAGTCCTTCCAATGAACACCCAGGATTGATCTTCTTTAGAATGGACTGGTTGGATCTCCTTGCAGTCCAAGGGACTCTCAAGAGTCTTCTCCAACACCACAGTTCAAAAGCTACTATAGCTCTGGTAAAATTTTAGTAAAATTTGAGCTGTAATACCAAGTGGTACATTTTGTGTCTTGTTCATCTTTGAGTTTAAAAATAAATTTTAGTCATTAAGATGAAAAACAAACAAACACAGAACAGTTGTCAAAAGTGCACATTGTGGAAATAGTCCACATAGATAGAAATTCACCTTGTGAAGTAAAATGAGTAGAAGAACAGCCAAGAGGTTCATTTTAACCGTTCATTGACCCTCCTAGCTGACTGACTTTGGATGAGTTGGAACCTTTCTACTCTCAGTTTCCTTTTCTGTAAAGTAAGAAGGTTGGATCAGAACAGATTCTGAGGTTCTTTAGAGTTTAAACATTCTGTGGTGAGTTTTAAAGAATCAACTTAGATGGAGCTTCAGTAGTTGAAAAGATTAAGGGATTTTTACTAGATCACTTTTCTTCTTCAGAATCTCTAGCATTATTATGATTTGGTACTAAACAGAGGGGGCCAATTTCTGGGAGCTAAGATTTCCACATAGATACCTAATTTGTACCTATTTAGAAATACTCAGCAATACTGTCTGGAAGTCTCTTCTTACAGTTCAGTTCAGTTCAGTCCAGTCGCTCAGTCGTGTCCGACTCTTTGCAACCCCCATGAATCACAGCACGCCAGGCCTCCCTGTCCATCACCAACTCCCAGAGTTCACTCAAACTCAGGTCCACAGAGTTGATGATGCCATCCAGCCATCTCATTCTCGGTCGTCCCCTTCTCCTCCCGCCCCCAACATTTCCCAGCATCAGAGTCTTTTCCAGTGAATCAACCCGTCACATGAGGTGGCCAAAGTATTGGAGTTTCAGCTTTAGCATCAATCCTTCCAATGAACACCCAGGATTGATCTCCTTTAGAATGGACTGGTTTTTAGGACACATAAATATCAACTAAGGGGTTTGTTAAAAACGTATATTCTGGGGTGATGCCTAGGAATCTTAACTACTTATGAACTCCCTAAGTAATTCCAAATGATGGCTCTTGAGCTTATTTTGAGAAACACTGATTTAAGGTATAAATAAAATTGTCTTTGAATAGGAAGGAGTCAAGAAATAATCAAGTTCCATCTTCTATCCTCAAAGGCAAAATGAGTTTAAGTCTACCATGGAAAGGATTATATAAAGTTCTAGTTTTAACTTATCCAGATCGTTACGAATTCTTTCTTTCTGTTAAACCTAAGCCAATCCTGTTTCATTTATAGTTGCTTTTCTTTGTTTGCCCCAATACTTCTAGTAAAAATTCTTAAGTGATCATGAAGTCTTGAAATTGAAAGTGACATCAAGGGATAGCTTTATTCAGTCCACTGCTTCTTGGCTGATCTAGAATGAAATTAATAAAACAAAACAAAACAGTGAAATGATTAGAAGGCTAACATAACAAGATTTGTTTGGTAAAGGAGCTCAAAGGCATTTTATTTTGAAACATACAAAAAAACTGGATAAAAATGAGGAAGCAATTAGAGATGCTTCAAAGCCCAGAATTTTCCTAGTCAGCTATCTTCAGGAAGTCATCTTTAAAAATAAACAACTCTCTGGGAGGTCAGTAGGTAAAAGGTAGGTAAGTAAGATCTGTTCTTGGAGATTTGTGGTGGTATAGATGGGCCACAGCTTCAATGGCAAAGAAAGGTAAGGAAAATAAGTCTAAAAGCTCTTACCCACTGGTACTTGGTATCAAAAAGTTTCCAGCTAGCCAGTGTACAGGCTTCAGTCTATAGATGGTGCCTAATGACCTGAGAATTGTTGTCAAAGTCAAGCAAGGCTTACCACTCTGTTTCAGGGTACAGTGGGGTTGGGAGTCTTGGGAGGTAGTGGGAGAGAATATGAGTTTATCAATGCCCTTTGTCATAAACCTTCATGGGTATGAGTCTTAAAGTTGTGCTGTTTATTTTGGCTTCCTTGCCATTTCTTATGGTGAGAATGCTCTCAAGAATTTCACCATCTGCCAGAGGTTACATGAATGGCTGTTCTTTGTAGTAACTCAGGGTGGTGGTGGGGGGCAGGGATGATAATGGGTAAGGAAGTTCTGGCTCTCATTACTTTTCCCTTTCAATCCCCACAAATGCACCCCATGGACAAATTCATTTTTGATCTCCAGTCTGAACTTCATCTTTGATTTCTGAATTAAAACACATAACATAACAACAGAAGAAGATGGTTGCAATTGGGATCTGTGCTTGAGGAAAATAATAGAAATATGTCAGATAAGCCTGACCCAGAAATTTACTCTAAGTCTAAATTAAACTGAGACAGTCTCAGATCAAAAGTAAACTGAGACAGTTTCAGGTTGGTGTTTTCAGAAAACATCTACCATGTCCCTTGTTTCTCTCTTTTTTTTTTTAAATGAAGCAAAATTATATTCTTGAAAAAAAATTTTTTAAGTTCAAGTACAGTTAAGAGAGCTCTAAACAGAAACACTTCTTTGCCGGTTTGTTAAACACTGCATGTGAAGTCATTAAGTTTATTCTTTGCTCTATAGCTCTGCAACTTATTCAGAATTTATCTTCATGGTCACTTGTCCTAATAGTTTTAAAGTTTGTATTGAATTAAAACAAACTACCAGATTAAATAATTTTCAGTGTGAATGGATGTGTTTCACCAAATCACTTTTCCTCAAGTGAAATGAAAATTTCTCAATCCTAATATTAATGTTATAAAAATAATATTTAATTCAAATGTATTTGATAAGACTGGGAAAAATCCTCCCTGAAGGAAAAAAAATCAATGGCCTCAAACTCAAGAACTATTTTCCCCAAAATTTCTGAAGCCCTAGCTAAGATATGGGTTCCTTATCTCTGCTGCCACAGTTTCCCGTGGATGCCTTTACCATAACTCTTACTCCCAGCACTCTAAGAAAGTAGCACAGCTGGGAGGGCAAGTATATAAGCTAAAACCTAAAGCCTGAAGTCCAACTCAAGCTTTAATATTCACTATCTGTGTGACTTTAGACAAGTGAAATAATTGTCTTAGTTTCGGTTTCTTCATCTGTCATATAAGGATATCACTTGTACCTACGTCACAGAACTAAAATGAGGATTAAATGGGATAATCCATGTAAAGTGCTCAAAACACTGCCTGGCATACATTGGATGCTCATTAAATTTACTAGCTATGATAATTATCTGGCCCCTCTTGTGCCCTGTGAGTTCCTACAGGGCACAATTCATATGTCAGCATTCATGTTCATTCCTTGAGTTTCTGGCATATATTCTGTACTCAACAGAAGTTGAATGAAAAAAGCAATGCTTTACTATTGGTGACAGTGTGGAATCCAGCTTGCAAAAGGAATTAAACCAACACAAATCAAGCCTCAAAACTAGTATTGTGGAATATCCATACCTAGAAACAACAAATGTTTTATTTCCAACACTGCATTGTGTGTAGTGGGAGAAGCAAAAGAGCTTTAATGACAAATCTACTCCTATTCCCTACCTCCTCCAGTAGCTTCTAAATATACACAAGGTTTTAATACTTAGGAAAAGATTTACATTGCATCAATGACAGAAGACTGCAAAGATTATGGAATTGTGATGCTAGGAGAGCTCCAATTCTCTCATTTCATCAACGTGACTTTTTCCCTAGTGGTCCTGTTTGGTTCAGTTCAGTTCAGTTCAGTTGCTCAGTCATATCTGACTCTTTGTGACCCCATGAACCACAGCACGCCAGGTCAGTTGATGCAAAGATAGATAACCAATCGTTTGGAGAGCTGGAACCAATACCCAGGACATCTGATTTCCTGGCAAAAGCTTTTGTGAGCAAACATGAATAACTGAGGATAATGTGATAGTTTATTGGGTAATCTTTATCAGCAAAAACATGCAGAAGGGGTAACAAAAAAGCCTCCTAGAAAAATCACTGACTCAAGGCCCCAGGCAGTAAGCTAGGATCTTTGTGACCAAGGCACTGGGCTGTTGTGAGGTAGAAGAAAAGCTTTGACTTTGAGGTAGAAGGATAGTTCTTCGTAGTGGCTTGGACTTGGCTGTTGAGTCAGAAAAACCTGGGTTCTGATCCCAGCTCTGTCATTTACAAGCTCTGGATGCCTAAAAATACCTTAAGTTTTCTAAGGCTCTGTTTCCTCCACTTTAAAATGCAGATAATATTATTTACTTTATAGAATTTTTATTAGGTTTCTATGAGAAAATTTATATAAAATACATAATGTTCAATAATTGGTAAATTGCCTGTGTGACCTTTGAAACTTCCTTAGTCTCTCTGAGCCTCAGTTTTTGTATCTGTAAAATGGCATAATAATCTGTAATCTGAAAGACAGTTTTGAGGATTAAATGAGATAGTGAATGTAAAATTTCAATAAATGTTCTTTTGAAAATACCTGTAGTTGTCTGGGGTCTTCCCGGGTAACTCAGATGGTAAAGAATCTGCCTGTAAGGCGGAAGACCTGGGTTTGATCCCTGGATTGGGAAGATCCCCTGGAGGGGGACATGGCAACCCACTCCAGTATTCTTGCCTGGAGAATCCCCATGGACAGAGGAGCCTGGTGGGCTACAGTCCATGCGGTCGCAAGGAGTCAGACACGACTGAACGACTAAGCACAGCAGCACAGTTGTCTGGGTGCATCAGATTCCTTCCTACATTCTTTTGTCTCTTCTGTGTTCCCTCTTTCTTCTCTTATCCTACCCTAGGATCATGGACCTTATATTACCCACTAATGATCTAGTACTTCATGATCATGTGCCAATTTAAACCTGAGATTTTTGTTAGTGCCCTGTGCTTCTATGTTTCAAGTCAAAAACTTACAGTTCTTTTTTAGTCTTCATCTTATCTGAGTATCAGGAAGGAAAGCAATCTGATTAAAGCAGTTCACAATGAAATCTAGATAACTGATAAATTAACTTGGGCATTTGCATTTTACAACTTACGCTAGGAGAAAAAAATCTTACATGAAAAAAATCAATAGGATTTATTCAATAAAAGAAGTCAGGAACATCTATGTGGAAGATAAAGATAAAAAGATATTTTGTGGAAGAATTCTTTGGAGACAGTATACTTTCCTCCTCTGGCAATGTTTCCCTCTATGCATACAAAAGAAGGAAATGGGTCAGCATCCCCAGTTTGGAAAGGTGGCCACCAGCAAGAGGTAGAGTGTAGGTTTTTTGGTTTTGGGTATTTTGTAGGTCTAAGTGTCTCTCATTTGTATGTCTTCTATAGAGATGTACTCTGTAAGATCTCATTTTTGGAGGCAGCCCCAAGTTCCAAATACATAAACTTTTTTCCCTTGAGAGCACAATGGAACCCTCTATTCTTGTCTTGGCTGGAAATGAAAGGGAATGCTTCCAAATGTTTCAAATCCTCAGATGTCTTTAGTTTGGAAGGAATAATATGAAAAATGAAGGCTGGCAGGGATGTGATTGAAGTCTATAAAGTCACGAAGGGTCTGAGCAGAGTGAGTATAGACATGCTCACCAGATCTTTGAAAGCTAAAGCCAAGGGCAATGCTTTAAATCTTCAAGGGCTAACTCATTGCATTTAATTGCACCTTAACAAACATCTGTTTAGTTATATAACAAAAATACAGTAGAATTCTAAGAGGATGATGAGGTTGGCAAATTTGTAGAAGTTTACCTCAAAAGATGCTAACTGGACATGTGGCTGACTGTGGCACAGACCATTAATTCCTTATTGCCAAATTCAGACTTAAATTGAAGAAAGTAGGGAAAACCACCAGACCATTCAGGTATGACCTAAATCAAATCCTTTACGATTATACAGTGGAAGTGACGAATAGATTCATGGAATTAGATCTGATAGACAGAGTGCCTGAAGAACTATGGACAGAGGTTCATGACATTGTATAGGAAGCAGGGATCAAGACCATCCCCAAGGAAAAGAAAAGCAAAAAGGCAAAATGATTGTCTGAGGAGGCCTTACAAACAGCTGTGAATAGAAGAGAAGGGAAAGGCAAAGGAGAAAAGGAAAGATATACCCATTTGACGGAGAAGGCAGTGGCAAGCCACTCCAGTACTCTTGCCTAGAAAATCCCATGGATGGAGGAGCCTGGTAGGCTGCAGTCCATGGGGTCGCTAAGGGTCGGACACGACTGAGTGACTTCACTTTCACTTTTCACTTTCACACATTGGAGAAGGAAATGGCAACCCACTCCAGTGTTCTTGCCTGGAGAATCCCAGGGACGGGGGAGCCTGATGGGCTTCTGTCTATGGGGTCACACAGAGTCGGACACGACTGAAGTGACGCAGCAGCAGCATACCCATTTGAATGCAGAGTTCCAAATAGCAAGGCGACAGGGGAAAGCCTTCCTCAGCTATCAATGCAAAGAAATAGAGAAAAACAATAGAATGGGAAAGTCTAGAGATCACTACAAGAAAATTAGAGATACCAAGGGAACATTTCATGCAAAGATGGGCACAATAAGGGACAGAAATGATATGGACCTAAGAGAAGCAGAAGATATTAAGAAGAGGTGGCTAGAATACACAGAAGAACTATACAAAAAAGATCTTAAAGACCCAGATAATCACAATGGTGTGATCAACATCCTAGAGCCAGACATCCTGGAATGTGAAGTCAAGTGGGCCTCAGGAAGCATCACTACGAACAAAGCTAGTGGAGGTGATGGAATTCCAGCTGAGCTGTTTCAGATCCTAAAATATGATGCTGTGAAAGTGCTGCACTCGTTATGCCAGCAAATTTGGAAAACTCAGCAGTGGCCACAGGACTGGAAAAGGTCAGTCTTCATCCAATCCCTAGGAAAGGCAATGCCAAAGAAGGCTCAAACTGCCACACAATCACAGTCATCTCACATGCTAATAAAGTAATGCTCAAGAAACTCCAAGCCAGGCTTCAATAGTACATGAACTGTGAACTTCCAGAAGTTCAAGCTGGTTTTAGAAAAGGCAGAGGAACCAGAGAAAAAATTGCCAACTTCTGTTGGATTATCAAAAAAGCAAGAGAGTTCCAGAAAAGCATCTTCTTCTGCTTTATTGACTATGCTAAAGCCTTTGACTGTGTGGACCACAACAAACAGGAAAATTCTGAAAGAGATGGGAATACCAGATCTTGACCTGCCTCTTGAGAAATCTGTATGCAGGTCAGGAAGCAACAGTTAGACCTGGACACAGAACAAGAGACTGGTTCCAAATAGGAAAAGGAGTAAGTAAAGGCTGTATATTGTCTCCCTGTTTATTTAACTTATATACAGAATACATCATGAGAAACATTGGGCTGGATGAAGCACAAACTGGAATCAAGATTGCTGGGAGAAATATCAGTAACCTCATATATGCAGATGACATCACCCTCATGGAGGAAAGCGAAGAAGAACTAAAGAGGCTTTTGATGAAAGTGAAAGAGGAGAGTGAAAAAGTTGGTTTAAAGCTCAACATTCAGAAAACTAAGATCATGGCATCTGAGCCCATCACTTCATGGCAAATAGATGGGGAAATAGTGGAAACAGTGACAGACTTCATTTTTTTGGGCTCCAAAATCACTGCAGATGGTGATTGCAGCCGTGAAATTAAAAGATGCTTACTCCTTGGAAGAAAAGTTATGACCAACCTAGACAGCATATTAAAAAGCAGAGACATTACTTTGCCAACAAAGGTCGGTCTAGTCAAAGCTATGTTTTTTCCAGTAGTCATGTATGGATGTGAGTGGACTGTGAAGAAAGCTGAGTGCCACAGAAGTGATGCTTTTGAACTGTGGTGCTGGAGAAGACTCTTGAGAGTCCCTTGGACTGCAAGGAGATCCAACCAGTCCATTCTAAAGGAGATCAATCCTGGGTGTTCATTGGAAGGACTGATTTTGAAGCTGAAACTCCAGTACTTTGGCCACCTGATAAAAAGAGCTGACTCATTTGAAAAGACCCTGAAGCTGGGAAAGATTGAAGGCAGGAGGAGAAGGGGATGACAGAGGATGAGATGGTTGGATGGCATCACCGACTCAATGGACATGTGTTTGAGTAAACTCCAGGAATTGGCAATGGACAGCCTGGCGTGCTGCAGTCTATGGGATTGCAAAGAGTCGCACACAACTGAGTGACTGAACTGAACTGAACCTCAAGAGATGCTAACTGGACATGTGAATAAACCTGGAGAAGAGTTTAGATATGTTCATGTTCCACACTGAATTTGCAATTGAAAGACTAATTCTAATAGGATTAGAATACTTCTAAGCATCTGACATTCTGTGGCTTCGTATATAATTAGTGAAAGTTATGGAATGCTTCCCTACTTTTCAGAGGCTGACATACTGTAAGAAAGTGTTTCTCAGTGTCAAAATTGGAGCCTCCCTGTGAGATCTAAAGGTCTCAAATTTGAAGTTCTTCCCTTATCATAATGTTGGGGGAAAGCACACGTGCTTTAAACTAATTTGTGAATTCTTCATTACTCACACCATCACGTGAAAAAACAGAACAAGGGAATATTCAAATCCTTTATCAAATGCTTCTGATGAAATCACGTTGTTATTAGCAACACAGACTTACCTATTTAGTTAAGTTCCAATGTTTGTTTTCTGACCTAAAGTAATTTTATTAGTTTCAGGAAAACACAGTGCTCAAATCAAAATGGACTGTGTGATTGTTATTGCAAATGTATATTGATTTGATTAAAATGCATTAATTTCTTTAAATTTCAATAATAAAGGATTCATTCTCCAGAAAGAAAGGGCTGGAAATTGTGCAGTCATGTAACCTGATAATCTCAGATAAGTGATATTTAATATTGCTCAACAGGAAATTTTCTTCGTATAATTTAAAAGCAGAAATCTTCAATATTAAGTCATGTATGTAGTGTATATGAAGCATTTAGAAGAAAAGAAAGCTCTCTATTTAACTCAAGGTCACATACACACTGTCAGAGCAAAGAGGGAGTTGTGAAATTATCCAGGGAACTTGAAACAGTCTAGACAGTCAATCCAGATCATTTAAAAAGATATGTTAAAGATGCTCATGACAGTATGAGAGTTATCTGCTAATATGAAGATGCAGTTTGGGAACAAATCAAATTTAGTGTTGTTTAAAAGCCATAAGGTCTTGTCTTGAAATCTGTTTTAATAGAAACATATACTTAAAATATTCCCATATATAGGGCATTATTTAATAAATTAATATATTTTATTCATTTATTATACACATACAACCAAAGAGTCAGAGAAATATCTTTACATATAACCTGATATAAATAAAACTCAGTGCATTATGTAAAATTCTAAGGGACCCCAGAAGAAGCACTTTCCTAGGAGGATTAAAAGTTCTGTCATCAAATCATCCATTGGCTATATTTGGCAAGTCCTTTATTCTTTTAAATATTTTAATTTGTAAAATGGAAAAATGAGAGCTAGAAGGACACTTAAAATAGATAACCTCTATGTATGGCTTAAAATAAAATCTAGTAAAATATATCTATACACATTTATATCATATAGATACACAACAATATGTCTGCAACAGTTATCTAATTATATATCTGGGAGAATAAATAACAAATTAATAAATTATGCTCTTGTTTACTGTTTTTCCAAGGATAATTGCTGAGTAGTTCAAGCTCCAAATTAGTAGGAACTCATTCACTGATTGTTGAATTGAATTGATTGTGACCCAAAGTATATAAAAATGTGTTTAAATTCCACCAAGTATGCTTGAATTTCACAAATCTTGCCTTCCACACTAGGGAAATCAGCTTCATGGCTTAGATGAAGCTAGTAGATTTCACTAACAAATAGCTATTTTTGACAATAGAAATATAAACAAAATCACAGCTTGTTTGTGAACCAGTTCTTTCCAATGCAGACTGAAGGCCAAATGTATAAACATACATACTATTTCAAAGGCGCTGTCTTAGATAAACAGACATATTAATTCTGCCAGTAGAATGTCATGCCCTTGCCTTTCTCTCCATTCTCAATTCTGTCATCACTTCATGACTATCATCAACCTGGGTTACTCTCAGATGATTTCTTTGCCCCAGGAGCTGAACTGTTCAACATGGTAGTCACTAGCCACTATGTCTACTGAGCCCTCTAAATGTAGCTAGTTTAAATTGAGAGATACATTAGGTGTAAAATACATCTTAGATTTCAAAGATGTAATATGAAAAAATAATATAAAATTACCTCATTACTATTTTTTATATTAACTACACATTGAAATATTAGTATTTTTGATGAGTTAGGATAAATAAAATGTTATTAAAATGAATGTCACCTGTTTTATTTTTACTTTTTAAAATGTAGCTTTCAGAAAAGGTAAAATTACCTTAATGGGTACACATTTGTGACTTACATTTTATTTCTGTTGGACAGAGCTGCTCTTGAGTATCTGCTGAACACATATCTTTCCCACCCGCTCTTTCTCAAAAACTTTCAGTGGTACTTTAATCCATCCATGTAATCTACATGTTTCTTTTAGCTCTCTAACCTACACTGTTCCCATTCAACTGTTTTAAGAAGAAGCTGCTCCTTCACTCCTTGAATGCATTGTTTCCTGCCCTTTTTCTCCCCATCCCATCGGTGCCAAGGCTCTGAGTAGTTTCATTCATTTCACACTTACTGATTTTATTGCTCTGAACAAAAGGCTGTGCCGGACTCACCTGCAGTCCCTCCCCACCCCCTTTAGAAGATACAGTATAATGGAAGAGTCATGTAGACAATAAATGGAGACTTCATTGGTGGTCCAGTAGTTCAGAATCCACCTGCCAATTCAGGGACACGGGTTCAATCCCTGGTCCAGAAAGATCCCACATGCTGCAGGGCAGCTAAACCTGTGCGCCATGACTACACCCACACTCTAGAGTGTGGAGCTGCAACTACTGAGCCTGCTTACTCTAAAGCCCACATGCAGCAACTACTGAAGGCTGCGTGCCCTATAGTCCATACTCCAAAAGAGAAGCCGCTGCAATGAGAAGCCCGTGCTCACCACAACTACAGCTAGAGAAAGCCTGTGTACAGCAATGAAGACCCAGTGCAGCCAAAAAATCAATTAAAAAAATACAATAAATAACAATACAGATCATAGGTACCATGATGAGGTGACAACAGGATGCTGAAGTTTACACAGATGGGCCCCTAACTCAAGTTCAAGAGATTAGAAAAGACTTGCTAGAGTTATTTTAGCCTGAATTGAGGCCTGAGGAATGAGTAGCAGTTTATTGGTTAAATGTCAGGTGAGATGGGGAAAGATAGGGGCTTCTAGGCAGAGAGAAATTGGCCTAGGCCAGGTGGTATGAGAATACCTAGGTTCCTTAGTGAGATGAAGAAAGTGGTATGGGTGGGAAAGGAGACAGGAGTAAGTCTGTAAGTCAGGGCAGGCCAGACTGTGAAAGCAATGCTAAGAACTGCTTGGTCATATATACTCTCTTCTCTCCTAGCTATCTGCTGTACACTGGTTCTATTTAAGGCCCAATTCAAACTTTTCTGTGTCTGTGCCCCTTGCCACGTGATGCTGTTTCAGTTCAGTTCAGTTCAGTCGCTCAGTCGTGTCCGACTCTCCGCGACCCCATGAATCACAGCACGCCAGGCCTCCCTGTCCATCACCAACTCCCGGAGTACACTCAAACTCATGTCCACAGAGTCGGTGATGCCATCCAGCCATCTCATTCTCTGTCGACCCCTTCTCCTCCCGCCCCCAACCTTTCCCAGCATCTGTTTACCTTTCATTAAATACGTAGTCTGTTGTCCACTCTGAATCTGGATTTGGCCATAAAATTTGTCATGGTTAATTCTACTTGTGCATTTTGCCTGTACTTTTGTATTCTGCTGTTGTCATGGGAAGGGCATGGGAGGGGAGTTGAGTCACTCTGGTCAACCGAGCTAAGGCCACATTTGACCTTAGCCTATAGCCAGCCAATCTGTAGACATGTGAGAAAACCTAGCCAAGATCAGGAAATCCACCTGACAACCCCAGATATATGTGCAAAGAATGCTTATTTTGCATGTAATTAATTGTTATTCTCCATCCCTGGGTTGGGAAGATCCCCTGGAGAGGGGCACAGCAACCCACTCCAGTATCCTCGCCTGGAGAATTCCATGAACAGAGGAGCCTGGTGGGCTACAGTCCATGGGGTTGCAGAGTCAGATGCAACTAAGCACTCATGCATGCACACATTTGTTATTCAGCACTGCTGTGGGAATGTATAACTGATACATGACCCAACTAGACTGTATGCTCTTTGAGGGCAGAATTATGTCTCTTCTACCCTTTCCCCAGGGCTCAATAAACAACTAGTAATTAATAGATTTAGACTTTCTTGGATTGTCAAAGATTTTAATGCCACAGTTATAGTCATGAAAATGGGAACTTTCTCAAGTCAACGTTGATAACCTTTCTAAAACTTTCCAGCAAGGTGAAAAAGAGCACCTATATTTTCTCCCCTTTGCTCTACTGAAAGGACCTATCAGAAGCCCCTGAAAGAGGGAAGGTAAGGAGGCTTAGTGTGATCACTGGAAGGATTTTCTGGCCCACCCCCCCACCCCTGGGCTCTGATGGGATTTTGGATACCTTACAGGGTGGCACATGTACTCTTCAAGATAGTTGACATAGGAGAAATATCCAGTAAAAAATCTGAAGTCTAAATCTCATTTGACAGCTCTTCTAGATTGTCTGTTCTTCCCAGTAAAGCTTGGCTCTGACAGATGATAAGTTGGCTGCCAGGGAAAATAGCTGAGCTTCATGGACTTTGGTCAGGTGGGTCAGAGTTGATGGCACAGTGTCATAGTCACTTTCCATCACTAAAGGAATGAGAGAGGCTGCTCAAAAGATATAGCTTCACTCTATTTTGCGTAGCTATACTTCAGAATGCCACTACAAATCTAAGAACTGATGTTAGTCTCTGCTTCAGATCTCCTGGAAAAGTATTCTAGATCATCAAGAGTTACTGAACATCTAAAGTTCCTTAAGTCAGTAAGCTCAGGTGACATATACAAGCTGAGAAAGGCACACACATGCAGATGTGAGCAATATCAGTTTACTTTGTAGTGGCAAAACTTTGCTGTGGTATGAAGAATGAAATAATGTACCTAAACCTATACGAGGGAATCCCTGCTCTTATGACTCTCCCTTGGTGAATCAGAGATGAGAAGTGGCTTTGCAGTCACATTGCCTGGGTTTGAATCCAGCTCTGCTCCTTATGTGCTGCATGATCTTGAGCAGAAAAACTCAGTTTCTTTTCTTGTAAGATGGAAATGAGTACAGTACCAACTTCATTGACTTGAGGTGAGGACAAAATGAGACACAGGATGAAAAATTTTAGCCACCCATAGTATCTGGCACATAATAAGTTCTCAATAAATGGTGGCAGTTATTTTGAGGGATTTCTGCATTCTGTGCTGAGAGCCAGTTGGTCAGAAAAACTGGTTCAGATTGTCCTATAAGGGAATGATTAGCAGAATGCTGTATTTACAGGAGATCAATCTTTAGCAGAAGCTAACATCTGCTGGATCATGGAGAAAGCAAGAGAGTTCCAGAAAAACATCTATTTCTGCTTCATTGACTATGCCAAAGCCTTTGATTGTGTCGATCACAATAAACTGTGGAACATTCTGAAAGAGATGGGAATCCCAGACCACCTGACCTGCCTCTTGAGAAACCTGTATGCAGGTCAGGAAGCAAAAGTTAGAACTGGACATGGAACAACAGACTGGTTCCAAATAGGAAAAGGTGTACGTCAAGGTTGTATATTGTCACCTTGCTTATTTAACTTATATGCAGAGTACATCATGAGGAACGCTGGGCTGGAAGAAGCACAAGCTGGAATCAAGATTGCTGGGAGAAATATCAATAACGTGAGATATGCAGATGACACCACCCTTATGGCAGAAAGTGAAGAGGAACTCAAAGGCCTCTTGATGAAAGTGAAAGAGGAGAGTGAAAAGGTTGGCTTGAAGCTCAACATTCAGAAAACGAAGATCATGGCATCTGGTCCCATCACTTCATGGGAAATAGATGGAAAAACAGTGGAAACAGTGTCAGACTTTATTTTTTTGGGCTCCAAAATCACTGCAGATGCTGATTGCAGCCATGAAATTAAAAGACGCTTGCTCCTTGGAAGGAAAGTTATGACCAATCTTGATAGTATATTAAACAGCAGAGACATTACTTTGCCAACAAAGGTCCGTCTAGTCAAGGCAATGGTTTTTCCCATGGCCATGTATGGATGTGAGAGTTGGACTGTGAAGAAAGCTGATCGCCGAAGAATCGATGCTTTTGAACTGTGGTGTTGGAAAAGACTCTTGAGAGTCCCTTACACTGCAAGGAGATCCAACCAGTCCATTCTAAAGGAGATCAATCCTGGATGTTCATTGGAGGGACTGATGCTAAAGCTGAAACTGCAATACTTTGGCCACCTCATGCGGCGAGTTGACTCACTGGAAAAGACTCTGATGCTGGGAAAG
Organism: Moschus berezovskii; assembly: GCF_049115385.1. Taxonomy (NCBI): domain Eukaryota; kingdom Metazoa; phylum Chordata; class Mammalia; order Artiodactyla; family Moschidae; genus Moschus; species Moschus berezovskii. Next base: position 89,579,391 of record NC_142461.1, on the reverse strand, counting down.
GTTGGGGGCGGGAGGAGAAGGGGACGACCGAGAATGAGATGGCTGGATGGCATCACCGACTCTGTGGACATGAGTTTGGGTGTACTCTGGGAGTTGGTGATAGACAGGGAGGCCTAGCGTGCTGTGATTCATGGGGTCGTGGAGAGTCGGACACGACTGAGCGACTGAACTGAACTGAACTGAACTGAAGTTTCAGCTTAGTGGTGAATTGTTTGCTCCATTATAAGGTTCCACTGATTGTAGATGATGCTCCTGTACCACCATTATTGCTATCTTCCCGAATATGGGTGGCAACAAAATTATTCTGGGAGTATTTTATGTTCACTACCCTATTCTCTTAAGGCCAGACCACTGTCTACTAGAAAAAGAATTTCATCAACTGTGGAAGCTGTTTAACCACATTCACTGCTCTAGGATAACTATTCATCCCCATTGGCTAGAGTTTAGCATGATGGTAACTTTGGATGACATAGAAACCAAGCATTTCAATAAGTGAGTGTCCACAGATGACTAGTATCATAGTTTTAATAAATGCAAGTATATGTCTCTGTGGTGCATTTATGTGTATAAGAAGGGTATCTGGCTTTTTCTTCTCCTTTAGTTGTTCAATCTTTCAATAAATATTTACTGAATTCTACTGTATGCTAGGCGCTATGCTTTAAGTAAAGTAGATATGCTCCCACTGTCCAGTTTTTGCAAACAGGTTCATTTCCTGATTTTCTGCTGCAAACTATATTTTCCAAGTTTCCTTGCCAAGTGGCTTCTTGCTAGATTCAATGGGAGACATTAGAAGAATGTAATAGAGCAGGAAGAAGAGTAGAAGCAATGGTATTTCTCATGATGTCCCCATCTCCTGCTTTGAGAAGAGACTATATCTCCTCTGTGTCCTGTTTTCTGCCGGACAGTTTCTATCATGAGTCTTCCTCTCACTAGGCAGCCCACAATTTGGAATCATGTAACAGTCCCTGCTTTCTTTGCCCTTCCAGCCCTAGGATGGTAGTGGTTTCTTGCTGTTTATTAATGCTGGGTTGTTTCAATTTCTTCAACACCTTTGTAACTAGTTTCCTAAAATTAAAATCCTATTGAACCATCAGATGTGGTCTCTCGTGCCCTAACTAGACTTTGAGTGGTATAATCTCAACAATTAACATTTCTGGGGGGAATAGTTAATATTCAAGTAGTCCTACAAATACACAATGATAGTCTGTGACATGCTAAGAAGTACTGTTACAATTAAGGCACGTAACTGGGTGGGGAGCTGTGTTAATCTAGTTCAAGAACTTCATACTCCTAGTGAGGTCCATACATCGGCAGCATTGCCATCTGCTGGGGGGCTTGTTAGAATGAGGAGTCTCAGATCCTATCCCACTTACAACTGATTCAGAATCTGCATTTTAACAAGCTTCCCAGCTCAGAAGAGTGATCTGGGGATAGCATCTACTTTCAGTCTGATTACTGTGGTTCAGACCTCCTAGCTCTAATCTATTGGGATTGTACAGAGTCAGTGGTGGCTCTAAATCTCAGCTCTATTTGAATAAGGAGATTTTGTAATGCCCACTTCTTGATCCTGACTGCACAAACACTGCAGTCAAGACTCTAGGGCAAATGTAAGACAGAGGGTGGAGATTAGAGAAAATCATGTAGAAGAGCCAGGAAACTGCTTCTCTGCTGGCTACGTTCAAGTAGTTGGAAGCAGAGCTCTAGAGAACTGGGTCTTTGAAATGTACTGAGGCATGCTGTGGGAAAATAAATATCTTTTCCAAAGGGACATCTTATATCAGCCAATGTAGGACATTTCTTTACCATAACAATACCAGTAAACTTCAGGTGAGATTCATATGCATTATTTTTAAAGCACAGTGAAAGAAACAGAGAGACAGAAATTGTCCAAATGTTATAGGCAGGTTTTGAATGATGATCTCTTTAATTGTTACATAGTTTTCCCCTACCCCTGACCTAATCACTGATTTTGGATGTATTATTTTTTTTGCTGTGACCATTACCCAGAAATGAAAATAGTATAAGAATAATAGAATTTGGAAACAGAAGACCATGTTAAGACTTACCTGTGTCATTTTGTGAGCTACTTTGGGCCACTGTCTCAATGTTTCTGATGCTCAGTTCTTTTATGCGCCAAATGAAACTGAAAACTCCTTACTCATTGGTTTGTGGTGTGGTTCGGATAATATAAGAATGTGGTCTAAAAGGGAAGGGTACCAACTAGTGTTGAAAAATTATACTTAAAGCAAACTGACAAAAGTAGGGGAAGCAGTAAAAGGTGTTAAAAGGGTGATTAAAGTGTGATGCTCTGTAGCTTCTGTGCTTGGATCAAAAAGACTAAAGACTGCACAGTGACCAGTGTCCTCTTGAAAATACCCGTGTGTGTGTATATGTGTGTCTTAATACCAGCCTGAAGAAGATTCAACCAACCATTGCCTCTTAAGCCTGCTTTAAATTTGTGGCTGCTAACTCCTTTCTTTCCTACTTGTGGCCATACATGTTGATTCAGTCAACAAATGTTTTCTGAGCACTGATGCTATGCCAGGCACCATTACAGGTGTTTGGAATACTCAAGGAATAAACCCTAAACTACTGTTCTTACAAAGTTAAATTTTAGGAAGGATAAGTTGGTGTAGCGGGATGCTTCTGGTTATACTTAAGTCTATTTAATTTCTGTCAGCTCTGCTTGAGGACATGGAACTGGTCCTAGGTAGTCCTAGGTGGGATGAGTATGAAGCCGCTGTTTGAGTTACTTGCTCATTATAAACTGCTGTTTGTCAATGGCCAACACCTCAGATATAGCCATTGTGTATGCCAGTTAGAGCGTGGCGCTGGAGCGGCAAGTGGCCAAGAGGAAATAACCCATGTCCAAGGTAAGGAGCAGTGTGAAGAGATACCCCAAGTCCAAGGTAAGAGAAACCCCCACCAAGATGGTAGGTGCTGAGAGAGGGCATCAGAGGGTAGACAGACTGAAACCACAATCACAGAAAAATAGCCAATCTAATCACATGGACCACAGCCTTATTTAACGCCATGAAACTAAGCCATGCCATATAGGGTGACCCAAGATGGTCAGGTCATGGTGAAGAATTCTGACAAAATGTGGTCCACAGGAGAAGGGAATGGCAAACCACTTCAGTATTCTTGCCTTGAGAACCCCATTAACAGTATGAAAAGGCAAAAAGTCAGGACACTGAAAGATGAACTCCCCAGCTCGGTAGGGGCCCAATATGCTACTGGAGATCAGTGGAGAAATAACTCCAGAAAGAATGAAGGGACAGAGCCAAAGCAAAAACAGCACCCAGTTATGGATAGGACTGGTGCTAGAAGCAAGGTCTGATGCTGTAAGAGTAACATTGCATAGTAACCTGGAATGTCATGTCCATGAATCAAGGCAAATTGGAAGTGGTCAAACAGGAGATGGCAAGAGTGAACGTTGACATTCTAGGAATCAGCAAACTAAAATGGACTGGAACGGGTGAATTTAACTCATGACCATTATATCTACTACTGTGGGCAGGAATCCCTTAGAAGAAATGGAGTAGCCCTCATAGTCAACAAAAGAGTCCGAAATGGAGTCAGTACTTGGATGCAGTCTCAAAAATGACAGACCTGTTCATTTCCAAGGCAAACCATTTAATATCACGATAATCCAAGTCTATGCCCTGACCAGTAACACTGAAGAAGATAAGGTTGAATGGTTCTATGAAGACCTACAAGACATTCTAGAACTAACACCCAAAAAGGACGTCCTTTTCATTATACAGGACTAGAATGCAAAAGTAGGAAGTCAAGAAACACCTGGAGTAACAGGCAAATTTGGCCTTGGAACACGGAATGAAGCAGGGCAAAGGCTAATAGAGTTCTGCCAAAAGAATGCACTGGTCATAGCAAAAATCCTCTTCCAGCAACAAAAGAGAAAACTCTATACGTGGACATCACCAGATGGCCAACACCGAAATTAGATTGATTATATTCTTTCCAGCCAAAAATGGAGAAGCTCTATACAGTCAGCAAAACAAGACTGGGAGCTTACTGTGGCTCAGATCATGAACTACTTATTGCCAAATTCAGACTTAAATTGAAGAAAGTAGGGAAAACCACTAGACCATTCAGGTATGACCTAAATCAAAGCCCTTATGATTATACAATGGAAGTGAGAAATAAATTTAAGGGACTAGATCTGATAGATAGAGTGCCTGATGAACTCTGGACAGAGGTTTGTGACACTGTACAGGAGACAGGGACCAAGACCATCCAAAGATAAAGAAATGCAAAAAAGCAAAATGGCTGTATGAGGAGGCCTTACAAATAGCTGTGAGATGAAGAGAAGCAAAAAGCAAAGGAGAGAAGGAAAGATATACCCATTTGAATGCAGAGTTCCAAAGAATAGCAAGGAGAGATAAGAAAGACTTCCTGAGTGATAAGTGCAAATAAATAGAGGAAAACAATAGAATGGGAAAGACTAGAGATCTCTTCAAGATGATTAGAGATACCAAGGGAACATTTCATGCAAAGATGGGCACAATAAAGGACAGAAATGATATGGACCTAACAGAAGCAGAAAATATTAAAAAGAGCTGGAAAGGATACACAGTAGAACTATAAAAAAAAGATCTTCAGGACCCAGATAATCATGATGATGTGATCACTCACCTAGAGCCAGGCATCCTGGAATGTGAAGTCAAGTGGGCCTCAGGAAACATTACTATGAACAAAGCTAGTGGAGGTGATGGAATTCCAGTTGAGCTATTTCAAATCCTGAAAGATGATGCTGTGAAAGTGCTGCACTCGTTATGCCAGCAAATTTGGAAAACTCAGCAGTGGCCACAGGACTGGAAAAGGACAGTGTTCATTCCAATCCCAAAGAAAGGCAATGCCAAAGAATACTCAAACTACCACACAATTGCACTCATCTCTCACGCTAGTAAAGTAATGCTCAAAATTTTCCAAGCCAGGCTTCAGCAATACATGAACTTCCAGATGTTTTAGCTGGTTTTAGAAAAGGCAGAGGAACCAGAGATCAAATTGCCAACATCCACTGGATCATCAAAAAAGCAAGAGAGTTCCAGAAAAACACCTATTTCTGCTTTATTGACTATGCCAAAGCCTTTGACTGTGTGGATCACAACAAACTGTGGAAAATTCTGAAAGAGATGGGAATACCAGACCATCTGACCTGCCTCTTGAGAAACCTGTATGCAGGTCAGAAAGCAACAGTTAGAACTGGACGCAGAACAACAGACTGGTTCCAAATAGGAAAAGGAGTAAGTCAAGGCTGTATATTGCCACCATGCTTATTTAACTTATATGCAGAGTACATCATGAGGAATTCTGGGCTGGATGGAGCACAAGCTGGAATCAAGATTGCTGGGAGAAATATCAATAACCTCAGATACGCAGATGACACCATTCTTATGGCAGAAAGTGAAGAAGAACTAAAGAACCTATTGATGAAAGTGAAAGAGGACAGTGAAAAAGTTGGCTTAAAGCTCAACATTCAGAAAACGAAGATCATGGCATCTGGTCCCATCACTTCATGGGAAATAGATGGGGAAACGGTAGAAACAGTGGCTGACTTTATTTTTTTGGGCTCCAAAATCACTGCAGATGGTGATTGCAGCCATGAAATTAAAAGACACTTACTCCTTGGAAGGAAAGTTATGACCAACCTACACAGCATATTAAAAAGCAGAGACATTACTTTGCCAACAAAGGTCTGTCTAGTCAAGGCTATGGTTTTTCCAGTAGTCATTTATGGATGTAAGAGTTGGACTATAAAGCAAGCTGAGCACCAAAGAATTGATGCTTTTGAACTGTGGTGTTGGAGAAAACTCTTGAGAGTCCTTTGGACTGCAAGGAGGTCCAACAAGTCCATCCTTACTGAGGTCAGTCCTGAATGTTCTATGGAAGGACTGATGCTGAAGTTGAAACTCCAATTCTTTGGCCACCTGATGCAGAGCTGAAACTCATTTGAAAAGACCCTGATGCTGGGAAAGATTGAGGGTGGGAGGACAAGGGGACAACAGAGGATGAGATGGTTGGATGGCATCACTGACTGGATGGACATGAGTTTGGGTAAACTCTGGGAGTTGGTGATCAACAGGGAGGCCGGGTGTGCTGTGGTCCATGGGGTTGTAAACAGTCGGACGCGACTGAGCGACTGAACTGAACTGAAGTGATGCCAGTTAGATCACCTCTACATAGCCATAAGAAGCAGTTGTGAGTTGCCTAGTCACACTATGTAATCTAATAAAAGGCTACAAGATGAAGGAAAATAAATGGTACCCAAAATTCAGATGTTACTTCCCAAGACAGGGTATTATGAAAGGAGTTTCTACAATCATTAAAATGGTTATGCAGAAACAGACTCATAGAGAATAAAGCTTATGGTTGTGGGTGTCAAGGAGGATGGGGGGAAGGGATATTGTTAGGGAGTTTGAGATCAACATGTACACACTGCTATATTTAAAATGAATAACCAGAGAGGAACAAGATGGCGGAGGAATAGGATGGCGAGATCACCCTCTCCCCAACAAATTCATTAAAAGAACATTTGAACGAGGAGTAAAGTCCACAAAACAACTTCTGAATGCTGGCAGAGGACATCAGGCACTCATAAAAGCAGCCATTGTCTTCGAAAGGAGGTAGGAAAAAACATAAAAGATAAAAAGAGAGACAAAAGAGGTAAGGATGGAGCTCCGTCCCAGGAAAGGAGGCTTTAAAAAGAGAGAAGTTTCCAAACACCAGGAAACACTCTCACTGACCAGTCTGTCACGAGCCTTGGAACCTCAGAGGGCCACATAACCGGGAGGAAAAAGAAAGAAATAATTAAAACCCACAGATTACCCACCAAATGGTAACTCCCAGCAGAGAAGCAGCGCAGACGCCTGCATCCGCCATTAGCAAGTGGGGGCTGGGCAGGGAGGAACCGGCTGAACTGCTTAGAGAGAGGACTGGGCTTGAATGCCCTGAGAACAATCTGAGAGAACTAACGGGATAGCAAAGCAGACTGGGATAGCTTCCCCACGAAAAGGTGGAAAGCTCTAACCTAAGACTCTACCAGCCCTGCTCACAGAACAAAGGACTGAGCAGAGCGAGTCGGCTGCGGTCGGCCCATCCCCCATCCCCCGCCGAGACAGGCAGGGAGGTCAGCCAGAGCTGGAGGGGGCAACCGCGGCCCCAGAAAGGCATCCGATACAAACTGCAGGCAGGCTTGTTGCTAATCAAGACTTCTTGGGCTCAGGCCAGTCGATATAAGCCTGAGAAGGTGTGCCAGTTGTACACCCAGAAAACCGAGTGGCAGGGACTGGGGAGGCGATAAGTTGCAGAGACCGCGCTCGCCAAACACCTGGTCACCTGAGCTGCTCGGACCGGGGAAGGCACAAAACGCAGGCCCAACCAAGTCTGCGCCTTTGTGGAGTACCCGAGAAACTGAATTTGAGCCGCTCAGACCTGGGAAGTGCATACAACCCAGTGCCGGCCTCGGACAGTTCCTGGCAGAGCAACCTAGAGCCTGTGCAGTGTAGACTGGGACAGCACACATGCTGTGAGCGGGGACAAACCCAGTGTGGCCGAGACGCTGCGAGCACTCCCCACAGACGCCAGAGATATTTGTCTGCAGCATTGCTAACTTCCCAGAACAGGACTGAGCAACTCAGCCTTAAAAAGTGTCCACCCGCCCCCTAGTATCAGGGCGGAAATTAGACACTGAAGAGACCAGCAAACAAAAGCTAAAACAGAGGGAACCACCTTGGAAATGACAGAGAAGTGTAGAGACTACTCCAAGAATAAGACCAAAAACCAGAGGCAAGAGGCTTAAGCCCGAATCCTGAGAACACCAGAGAACTCCTGACTCCAGGGAACATTAATTGATAGGAGCTCATCAAATGCGTCCATACCTACACTAAAACCAAGCACCACCCAAGGGTCAACAAGTTCCAGAGCAAGACATACCATGCAAATTCTCCAGCAACACAGGAAAATAGCCCTCAGCTTCAATATACAGGCTGCCCAAAGTCACTCCAAACCCACTGACATCTCAGAACTCATTACTGGACACTTCATTGCACTCCAGAGAGAAGAAATCCAGCTCCACCCACCAGAACACCGACACAAGCTTCCCTAACCAGGGAACCTTGACAAGTCACCCGTCCAACACCACACACAGCGAGGAAACTACATAATAAAGAGAACTCCACAAACTGCCAGAAGAGGGAAAGGCCACCCCAAGCAAAGCAATATAAGCAAGAAGAGGCAGAGAAATACCCAGCAAGTAAAGGAACAAGATAAATGCCCACCAACACAAACAAAAGAGGAAGACATAGGGAATCTACCTGATAAAGAATTTCGAATTTTGATGGTGAAAATGATTCAAAATCTGGAAAGCAAAATGGAGTTACAGATAAATAACCTGGAGAAAAGGATTGAGAAGATGGAAGAAAGTTTAATAAGGACTTAGAGGAAATACAAAAGAGTCAATATACAATGAATAATGCAATAGATGAGATCAGAAACACCCTGGAGGGAACAAACAGTAGAATAACAGAGGCAGAAGACAGGATAAGTGAGCTAGAAGATAGAATTGTAGAAATAAATGAAACAGAGAGGAAAAAAAGAAAAACGAATTAAAAGAAATGAGGACAATATTAGAGACCTCTGGGACAATGTTAAACGCTCCAACATTCGAATTATAGGAGTCCCAGAAGAAGAAGAAGACAAAAAGAAAGACCATGAGAGAATACTTGAGGAGATAATAGTTGAAAACTTCCCTAAAATGGGGAAAGAAATAATCACCCAAGTCCAAGAAACCCAGAGAGTCCCCAACAGGATAAACCCAAGGCAAAATACTCCAAGATACATATTAATCAAATTAACAAAGATCAAACACAAAGAACAAATATTAAAAGCAGCAAGGGAAAAGCAGCAAATAACACACAAGGGGATTCCTATAAGGATAACAGCTGATCTTTCAACAGAAACTCTTCAGGCCAGGAGGGAATGGCAAGACATACTTAAAGTGATGAAAGAGAAAAACCTACAGCCCAGATTACTGTACCCAGCAAGGATCTCATTCAAATATGAAGGAGAAATCAAAAGCTTTACAGACAAGCAAAAGCTGAGAGAATTCAGCATCACCAAACCAGCTCTCCAACAAATGCTAAAGGATCTTCTGAGACAGGAAACACAGAAAGGGTGTATAAACTCGAACCCAAAGCAATAAAGAAAATGGCAACGGGATCATACTTATCAATAATTACCTTAAGTGTAAATGGGTTGAATGCCCCAACCAAAAGACAAAGGCTGGCTGAATGGATACAAAAACCAGAACCCCATATATGTTGTCTACAAGAGACCCACCTCAAATCGAGGGACACATACAGACTGAAAGTGAAGGGCTGGAAAAAGATATTCCACACAAATAGAGACCAAAAGAAAGCAGGAGTAGCAATACTCATATCAGATAAAATAGACTTTAAAACAAAGGCTGTGAAAAGAGACAAAGAAGGAAACTACATAATGATCAAAGGATCAATCCAAGAAGAAGATACAACAATTATAAATATTTATGCACCCAACATAGGAGCACAGCAATATGTAAGACAATTACTAACAAGTATGAAAGGGGAAATTAACAACAATGCAATAATAGTGGGAGATTTTAATACCCCACTTACATCTATGGATAGATCAACTAAGCAGAAAATTAACAAGGAAACACAGACTTTAAATGATACAATAGATCAGTTAGACCTAATAGATATCTATAGGACATTTCACCCCAAACAATGAATTTCACCTTTTTCTCAAGTGCACACAGAACCTTTTCCAGGATAGATCACATCCTGGGCCATAAATCTAGCCTTGGTAAATTAAAAAAATTGAAATCATTCCAAGAATCCTTTCTGACCACAATGCAGTAAGATTAGATCTCAATTATGGGAGAAAAACTATTAAAAATGCCAGCATATGGAGGCTGAACAACACGCTGCTGAATAATGAACAAATCATAGAAGAAATCAAAAGAAAAATCAAAATATGCATAGAAATGAATGAAAATGAAAACACAGCAATCCAAAAACCTCTGGGACATTGTAAAAGCAGTGCTAAGGGGGAAGTTCATAGCAATACAGGCACACCTCAAGAAACAAGAAAAAAGTCAACTAAATAACCTAATTCTACATCTAAAAAAATTAGAAGAGGAAGAAATGAAGAACCCCAGGGTTAGTAGAAGGAAAGAAATCGTAAAAATTAGGGCAGAGATAAATGCAAAAGAAACAAAAGAGACCATAGCAAAAATCAACAAAGCCAAAAACCGGTTCTTTGAGAAGGTAAATAAAATTGACAAACCACTAGCCAGACTCATCAAGAAACAAAGGGAGAAGAACCAAATCAATAAAATTAGAAATGAAAATGGAGAGATCACAACTGACAACACAGAAATACAAAGGATTATTAGAGAATACTATCAGCAATTATATGGCAATAAAATGAATAACCTGGAAGAAATGGACAAATGCCTAGAAAAGTACACTTTTCCAAAACTGAACCAGGAAGAAATAGAAAATCTGAACAGACCCATCACAAGCACGGAACTAGAGGCTGTAATCAGAAATCTTCCAGCAAACAAAACCCCAGGTCCAGACGGCTTCACAGCTGAATTCTACCAAAAATTTAGAGAAGTGCTAACACCTATTCTACTCAAACTCTTCCAGAAAATTGCTGAGGAAGGGAAACTTCCAAACGCATTCTATGAGGCCACCATCACCCTAATCCCAAAACCTGGTAAAGACCCCACAAAAAAAGAAAACTACAGGCCAATATCACTGATGAACATAGATGCAAAAATCCTGAACAAACTTCTAGCAATCAGAATCCAACAACACATTAAGAATATCATACATCATGACCAAGTGGGCTTTATCCCAGGAATGCAAGGATTCTTCAATATCCACAAATCAATCAACGTAATACACCACATTAACAAACTGAAAAATAAAAATCATATGATTATCTCAATAGATGCAGAGAAAGCCTTCGACAAAACTCAACATCCATTTATGATAAAAACCCTCCAGAAAGTGGGAATAGAAAGGACATATCTCAACATAATAAAAGTTATATATGACAAACCCACAGCAAACATTATCCTCAATGGTGAAAAACTGAAAGCATTTCCCCTAAAGTCAGGAACAAGACAAGGGTGCCCACTCTCCCCACTACTATTCAACATAGTTCTGGAAGTTTTGGATACAGCAATCAGAGCAGAAAAAGACATAAAAGGGATACAAATTGGAAAAGAAGAAGTAAAACTTTCACTGTTCACTGATGACATGATCCTCTACACAGAAAACCCAGAAAACTACTAGAGCTAATCAATGATTACAGTAATGTTGCAGGATATAAAATCAACACACAGAAATCCCTTGCATTCCTATACACTAATAATGAGAAAATAGAAAGAGAAATTAAGGAAACTATTCCATTCACTGTTGCAACGAAAAGAATTAAATACTTAGGAATATATCTACCTAATGAAACAAAAGACTTGTACATAGAAAACTATAAAACACTAGTGAAAGTAATCAAAGAGGACACTAATAGATGGAGAAATATATGGTGTTCGTGGATTGGAAGAATAAATATTGTAAAAATGAGTATACTACCCAAAGTAATTTATATATTCAATGCAATCCCTATCAAGCTACCAATGATATTTTTCACAGAACTAGAACAAATAATCTCACAATTTGTATGGAAACACAAAAAACCTCGAATAGCCAAAGCAATCTTGAGGAAGAAAAATGGAACTGGGGGAATCAACCTGCCGGACTTCAGGCTCTATTGCAAAGCCACAGTCATCAAGACAGTATGGTACTGGCATAACGACAGAAATATAGATCAATGGAACAAAATAGAAAGCCCAGAGATAAATCCACGCACCTATGGACACCTTATCTTTGACAAAGGAGGCAAGAATATAAAATGGAGAAAAGACAGTCTCTTTAACAAGTGGTGCTGGGAAAACTGGTCAGCCACTTGTAAAAGAATGAAACTAGAACACTTCCTAACACCATACACCAAAATAAACTCAAAATGGATTAGAGAGCTAAATGTAAGACCAGAAACTATAAAACTCCTAGAGGAGAACGTAGGCAAAACACTCTCTGACATAAATCACAGCAGGATCCTCCAAGACCCACCTCCCAGAATATTGGAAATAAAAGCAAAAATAAACAAATGGGACCTAATTAAAATCAAAAGCTTCTGCACAGCAAAGGAAACTATAAGCAAGGTGAAAAGACAGCCTTCAGAATGGGAGAAAATAATAGCAAATGAAGCAACTGATAAAGGATTAATCTCCAAATTATACAAGCAGCTCCTGCAGCTCAATTCCAGAAAAATAAGTGACCCAATCAAAAAATGGGCCAAAGAACTAAACAGACATTTCTCCAAAGAAGACATAAAGATGGCTAACAAACACATGAAAAAATGCTCAACATCCCTCATCATCAGAGAAATGCAAATCAAAACCACAATGAGATACCATTCCATACCAGTCAGAATGGCTGCTATCCAAAGTCTACATGCAATAAATGCTGGAGAGGGTGTGGAGAGAAGGGAACCCTCTTACACTGTTGGTGGGAATGCAAACAAGTACAGCCACTATGGAGAACATTGTGGAGATTCCTCAAAAAACTGGAAATGAACTGCCATATGATCCAGCAATCGCACTCCTGGGCATACACACCGAGGAAACCAGAATTGAAAGAGACACATGTACTCCAATGTTCATTGCAGCACTGTTTATAATAGCCAGGACGTGGAAGCAACCTAGATGTCCATCTGCAGACAAATGGATAAGAAAGCTTTGGTACATATACACAATGGAGTATTACTCAGCCATTAAAAAGAATGCATTTGAACCAGTTCTAATGAGGTGGATGAAACTAGAGCCTATTATACAGAGTGAAGTAAGCCAGAAAGAAAAACACCAATACAATATACTAACGCATATATATGGAAGATGGAAATGATAACCCTGTATACGAGACAGCAAAAGAGACACAGATGTATAGAACAGTCTTTGGGACTGGTGAGGGTGGGATGGTTTGGGAGAATGGCACTGAAACATGTATATTATCATTTGTGAAACGAATCACCAGTTCAGGGTCGATGCATATTATAGGATGCTTGGGGCTGGTATGCGGGGATGACCCAGAGGGAGGATAAAGGGAGGAGGGAAGTGGTTGGGGGTTTGGGAGGAGGAACTCATGTATACCGGGGGCAGATTCATGTCCATGTATGGCAAAACCAACCAATATAATATTGTAAAATAATTAGCCTCCAAAAAAAAAAAAAGTACATGCAAAAAAATAAAATAAAATAAATAACCAACAAAGACCTACTATATAGCACAGGGAACTCCGCTCAATGTGTGGCTGCCTGGATGGAGGGGAGTTTGGGGGAGAATTAATACATGTATATATATAAAGGCTGAGTCCCTTTACTGTTCACCTGAAACTATCATAACATTGTTAATTGGCTATACTCCAATACAAAATAAAAAGTTAAAAAATGCTGTTTGTCCACCTCTGACTTCAGAGTATGTAGAAGTATTAAACATTGACCCCATTTCTATGTATCCTCTTTATGCTAACCTCCCCAGCTATTGAGTCTTCTCTCATGACTATGTCTGCTGCTGGCCTCCTGGGATGAGGATACCTACTGCTTGTAAGTTATTCCTCCACTCATTCATTTGTTCACTCATTCTTTAATTGACTTATATTGAAAGTGTTGAAAGCATCATGTTAATCACTACTAGGAACTGAGGGAACAGATATGAATAAGACAGAAAATGATGCTGTCTTCATGGAACATCCTTTCTAGTGAGGGAGCCAGTGGACACAATTAATCATTGTTGTGAAAAAGACCACAGAGTAAAGGTGTGCCATAATAGTAGAGTCTCTAACAGAGGTACTTACACTAGTTTAATTAATTCACTTTCTTGAGGAAGACATTTGAACTGAGTTCTGGACAATTGTATGAGGGTGGAAAGTGGCATTAGTTGGTGAAGGAGGGAAGTAAGAACGCTCTATGCGAGGGAACACCATCTTTAAAGGCTCCAATGTAGGAGAGAAATTGGCATATTTGATGAACTGGGAAAGACTGGTATTACTAGATCAAAAAAAGTGAGTGCAATTAGGGAACAGGATGAGCCGGAGATATATGTAATTTTGTAAATCATCTAAAGGATTTGGGAGTTAACGCTAAAGGTAATAGAAAATCATCAAAGAGTTTTATGCTGGGGTGTGGTATGATTTCATTTATGTTTCAAAGTAAATATTTTGGCTGCAAAGTAGAAAATGAGTTGGAGGTATGGCAAGAATTGATGTGGGGAGACCAACTGGTAAGCTTTATAGTTGTCCAGACGAGAGATGGAGTTTGCTTTGATTAAGATAGTAGCCTAGGTGATGCAGAGAAGTAGATGGATTCAACAAATATTGGAGTAAACACTGGCAGGATGGTGACGACTGAGTGGTGCTAAAGAAAAGGGAAGAGCAAGGATTCTGGCTCGAGCATTTGGGTGAACAGTGGTGTCCTTCACTGAGATGGGACATCCTAGAGAAGGACTGACTTTTGGGGAACAAAATGACTTTAGTTTTGAACAAGTTGGATTTGCGCTTCGTTAAAACATCCAGGAGATACTGAGTTGGATATAAAAGTCTAGAGGTCAGAGGTAGTTTGGGCTGCACATTGCTGCTGATAACTACCTCAATCATTGTAGGATAAACACTTCAGATATTGGAATTAATATTTCAGATCTTGACTGATGGCAACAGCATCCTTATCAGCCCTCTCCATGAAATGAATACTACTATTCACATTATTTTCAATGCCTCTTGACAGATTATGAGGCTTTTACAATGCCTCCGTATTAAACCTCAGACTTTTATTAACAGACTGCCAAATTGGTCTGTACTGCCAACAACCTGGTACCTAGTTAAGACGATAATGAAATGCATTTGTTGTAGATTTTGCTGGTTGTCTCCCTATGTTCATTCACTCTTCCGCCTTAGTAACAGAACCTGGGCTACATTTCCTAGCCCCATATGAAGTGATATGTGGCCCTATGACTGAAGTGCTGGCCAGTTAGATGTGAAGAGTAGTATTAGGTAGGCAGAGACCTTAATGGTGGGAGGATTGGGTGGGTAGAGGCTCACGTCCTCCTGCCTTCTGCTTGGAATTCAAATGCAATGGCTGGAAAACCAGCTGCCAATCTGGATTAGGAAAGTGATGTGTGGCAGAACTGAAAGACAGAAGGAGCATGGGTCCTTGATGACTTCAGGGAGCCTTAATATTAACCTTAGGTTGACCAAAGTATCTTAAAAAGGGGGTGGAAATCTATGTGCATTTAAATTGTATTTGGATCTCTGTTATTAGCAATTGAATTCAATTATTTTATTCCATGTTTGGTTATTACATGGGCATTTTATCATAATGCAATCTGTCATAGCATGAAATCTGGTATAAAGAGAGTAGGTTTGGATCTCATCAAAGAAGTGTATTTCTGGAGCGCTAGTGGAATCTTTTATACTGTTTATGGTTGCCCAAGGCCCAGTCAAGAGCAGTACAAAGGCAGGGACCAGGAAGATCAGTATCTGAGACTGAGTGGCAAACAGGAACTCCAGTAGAAGACAAGGAAATGAACTAGTGATTTTTAAAAAATACTTGCAGATAGTATCAGTGAGTTTTTGCTGCATAATAATCACCCCAAAATGGAGTGACTTAAAACAATAAGTATTTGTCCAGTTTATGTTTTTTAAAAAAATTAATTTATTTTTTATTGAAGGATAATGGCTTTACAGAATGTTGCTGTTTTCTGTTAAACCTCAGTATGAATCAGCCATGGGTATACATACATCCCCTCCCTTTTGAAACTCCTTCTCATCTCCCTCCCCATTCCACCGCTCTAGGTTGATACAGAGCCCCTGTTTGAATTTCCTGAGCCATACAGCAAATTCCCATTGGCTATCTATTTTACATATGGTAATGTAAGTTTCCATGTTACTCTTTCCATACATCTCACCCTCTTCTCCCCTCTCCCCATGTCCATAGAGAACAGATTTGTGGTTTATGCTTTTATACATTGGTAATTTGGGCTGTACTCACCTGGGCTGTTCCAATGATCTGGGTCAGACTTGGCTACTCTTGGCTGGAGTTCATTCCAGTTCTGTGACTGGCTGCCAGGTCAGCTGAGGTTGATGGCCTTTTGGCTGGGGTGCTCTGGTTTTCCTCTACACAGTATCTTATTTTCCAGGACTTGTTCACATGATGATCGTGGCAGGGGTCCCAAAAGAGTGAGTGGAAGTGTGCAGAGCTTCTCAAGGCCTATGCTTGGAACAATCACAGAGTTGTATCTGTACCCATCAACCAAAGCAAGTCACAGGCCAGTCTAGGTTTAGGAGTAAAATAATACATTTTATTTCCTGATGGATTTAAAGAAATTGTGGGAGAATTTGTAGCTGTTAATATAATCTACCACACAAACACCTAAAGATCTAATTTAAAGGAGAAATGACAAGGGAATACAGGCTCTAGCAGGAGCCAGATATCTGAACAACCTCTGGAGGAAATGCAACCTGGGAGTTAGGAGTGTGGTTGAGGAATTACACAGAACTGAATTCAAATCCTGACTGTGTTGTTCACTGGCTGGTTCCTCATTAATAACAGCTATCTCACGGGTTTGTGAGGATTACATGTATGTAAACCTCTTATCAGGATGCCTGTGCTAAGGAATGTGCTAAGGAATAATAAATGGCACCTGAAATAGTTGTTATCACCATAGGATACTTCAGTGGCATAAGGCCTGGGTTGGAAACAGGACTAAACAGAACTGGAGATGGAGAGCCAGGCAAGAGAGAGGTTGGCTCAGGTTGGCAGAGAGAAATGAGAATTATTACAGCATTATGTAGTAGAATAGGGCAGGACAAAATACAGAGTCAGACAGACCAGGGTCTCATCAGAGACTTAGGCACACGAGTCAGCACAATACCAGCTGATGCTTACTGAGCACTTACAATATGCCAAGTACAATTCTGAGTGTTTTATAGTTATTTACTCATTTAATTTTCAAAATACCTCTATCAAGCTGCTTTCCCCATTTTATCTTTGTGAAAATTGAGGCACAAAGAGATGTTTTTAGATTTAGCCCTGCATAACCCAGGGGTAGGATACCAACCATGTCTGCTTCATTCCTGACTCCAAGCTCTTGCCACCCTCACAACATCCCGGGGGGTGATCCCAGGCAGGAGCCAATATCAGGCAAATGAGGTTCAGATTTCAGAGAGGCAAGGAAAATTCAAGCAAGCCAGTGGTACCCAAAAAACAACAGCTGAGGAACTGGTGAGGGCAGGGGCAAGGGGGAAGACTGTCTTAATAATTGAGACCTTTTATATAGCTCAGCACTCCCATTTGCACTATTTCTGGCATGAAAATTTCTAGTCCTCAAAATGAGGAAGGTGAGAATTACTTCTCTTTCACAACTCAGGTACTCGAAAGAATAGTTCCCACTTGTTAATTTCGCTTCCTCCTCTCCTACTACTTTAGTCCCCTGCTATAGCCTGACTCCCAACCTCTACGGTGGTCATCTCATGACCTGAGATGGCCACATTCTGTGGACCTCATTCAGTCCTCAACGCTCAGTGTTGAAGAGCTCTGGTTATTTGTTCACTGGAATGCTTTCCTTCTGCCTGGATAATCCTGACCTAGAGAAGGAGACTCCCATCTTTTATCAAGCCTGGCCTCAGGTAACCCACTCATTCTCCTGGCCAAGTCCAACTCTGCCGCTCAACTTTTTATCAGGTATTTACAGCAACTCATTCTTGTTCTTATGACCAATTTCAGGCATCTCAATGTTTCAAAACTTTTTTTCCTATTTCTTTGAGTGATAAGAACATACTTACAGACTGAGACTTGTAGTCTTGAGTATGGGAATCTGAAGTGAGGGCACTGGCTATCAGCAGTTGAGCCCACATTGCAGGACCTCTTTATACATAATGTAATCAATTTTCATCACAACAAGTCTGTGAGCTAAGTGGAACTACTTTTATTTTATAGATAAAGAAACTGAGGCTTAGAGAGAAAATTAGCATACAGCTGGTAGAGGAGGAGTCTGGATTCAAAGATACGAAGGTTGTTTTGACATCAGAGCCAGCGTGTTCCTGCTACCTCATGCTGCCACTCATAACTCACAAATTGTACACCATGGGATCAACAGCGTTATCTGCAATAACATAAGAATCTAATTTGCATTTATTTATTTGTTTTTCTATTCAGTCTTATTGCCTTTGGTACACAGTAGAACCTGGCTGACTGATTAAGGAGAGTTTAAAAAACAGGCTTGCTTCCCAACTGCCCAGGGTGTGAATGACCAAAGGTCTGAATTCTATTTGGATACCTGGGTGCTGCCTTTTCTGTAATTTGTAGCCAGAGCCTTTCCTTAATTAGAACATCCCTGGGATTTTATGAGCAGGAGGAAAATGCAATGGTGTGATTACAGATCAATAGCTCTTCCACAAGACACAGATGTAGAGCAAGCAATAGTTCAGAGATTAGAAAGTGCAATACAGGCATGAAGGTACCTAGGAAAAGCACATATTTTATTCCACCCTGCTTTGGGATCATTGAGTGTCACTGAAGCCGATAAGCTAAAACTTAATATGTGAAGCTTAATGGGCAAAGCAGCATATTAACAGAGGAAAATGAGAGGCATTTTTTGACCTGGTAATTTGGAAGGAGAGTAGGTGAAGTGTGTAAATTAGAGAAAATTCAAAGGTGAGTCATTTTGGAAATGTATAGCAGACATATATCACACTAACTGCAGCTCAGAATTGTGGATCTCACCCCTGAAATCCATTAGAGCAGGGTTTCTAGGATTTTTACCACTTTAATACTTGCATGGTTGTTTGTTTGATTTTGTCACATGTGGCCGTTGTTTACTTAAAACTTCAAATGAATTAAACTGATTCTTTCTCTGAAGTTTTAATTATGTTCCCTTGAGGTAATTAGAGGTACTTTGTGGTAGGAGGTGTCCCGGGGCTGGGAATTATGACATTATGGAAATGAAACCCACGTGCTGCCTCCTTCCATTTTTAATTTAGAAGGAACAGCTGGATATAGTGTTTAAGAGCTGAGGCTAAAAAGAGAGGAAGCTCAGTGATCCAAAGAGTTCTCTGGATCTTTAAAGAGTCTGAAAAGAGGTGGTAAAACCTTTGGGTTTGCCCAAATCTATGTAGGAATTTGTATAATTTCAGGAAAGGAAAACACTATGGTATCCCATTCTGTCAGGAATTTAATCCCTGCCAAGATTTAGGCTGCTATGTCTGAGTCCACTCATTCAACAAATACTTGACAAGGGTCTATTATGTGCCTGGCTCTATGGTACAATCGATAGTAAATCAGGTAAAGTCCCTGTCCTCAAGAAACTGAAACCCATTTGGGATAGACTGACAACCAGCACATAGAGTAGTATTATGTCAGCTGGTGCTCAGTCAGCCAGCCAGCCAGCCAGCCAGTCAGTCGCTCAGTCGCTCAGTCGTGTCCGACTCTTTGCGACCCCATGAATCACAGCACGCCAGGCCTCCCTGTCCATCACCAACTCCCGGAGTTCACTCAAAACTCATGTCCATCGAGTCGGTGATGCCATCCAGCCATCTCATTCTCTGTCGTCCCCTTCTCCTGCCCCCAATCCTTCTCAGCATCAGAGTCTTTTCCAGTGAGTCAACTCGTCGCATGAGGTGGCCAAAGTATTGCAGTTTCAGCTTTAGCATCAGTCCTTCCAATGAACACCCAGGACTGATCTCCTTTAGAATGGACTGGTTGGATCTCCTTGCAGTCCAAGGGACTCTCAAGAGTCTTCTCCAACACCACAGTTCAAAAGCATCAATTCTTCGGCGATCAGCTTTCTTCACAGTCCAACTCTCACATCCATACATGACCACTGGAAAAACCATAGCCTTGACTAGACGGACCTTTTTTGGCAAAGTAAGTGATATTAAAAACAGAGAAAGGGAGAGAAAGAGGAACCAGGTGAGGGAGAGGAGTGCTTTTTTATACAGAGAGATTAGGGAAGGACTCTCTGAGATGGTATTATCTGAATAAAGGATGGGTTTGTACAAAACTCAGTGGAGTAAAAAGTAACAAGTACAATGTACTTGTGAACCGAGGTCACAGGACACCTAAGAGAGACAGTTCATCAGAATTCCATATGAACTCCAGCAGTGCCCTTGGCTGTACTATTTTTTTTTTTAATTTAAAAAACCACATTGGCTTTATTCAGCGATTCGTGCATCAGGCAGCATCCAATCTAGCAGACAGAAGTTCCAAGGAGTTGCATTAAATGTATATTTAGAAAAGATCCTTGAGCGCTCATAGGGTCTCATTGACAGAAAGCTACCCTACCCTGGTGAAACCACTGCAGAGTTCCATAGGCTTGCTAATAACATGAACGTGAACATGAATGTGATAATAAGGACGGCTGAACAATCCCAGTTTGGATGCTGATTTCATTTATCGTTGTACTTAGTCCCAGTGACGACAGGAATAAACAAGGCAATTATCCAACTCTAGGGAAAAACAAGTCATGAAGCTCAGTCCACACAGTGTACTATATCATTCTTTTTGACAGGCTCTCAGTTCAGTTCAGTTCAGTCGCTCAGTTGTGTCTGACTCTCCGCGACCCCATGAATCACAGCACGCCTCATAGTATGTTAAATAAAATCTCTCATCTACACATCTGAGGATGAGAAGTAGTAACATGGCATAGAAGTTTCAGCAAGAATAGAACTGGTTATTTTGGGGGAAGTTCTACCTTCAAGACAAAAATCACTTGTTTACTTAAGCCATTATCCATCTGCCTTCTTATGCCTTCATCTTCTCTAGTATATTTCAGGTATTTGCCATGGTTAGTAATTTTTTTTGGTTTGTTTGTAAGAAACAGAACCCATTCAAACAATCTTAAGAAAAAACTGGAGAAATTTATCAGGGAGTTACAAGGCAAAATCATCGAGCCCAAAGGGAAGAAGTCAGTTGGGATTCATCAGATATTGGGACTCCAAGTAGGCAATCATAAAGAATGGAAGTTACTTTCTCCAGTTCTCTAGAATCTCATGACTTCTTCCTGCTCATCTGCTTCCTTTGTCTCTCTATTTCTGAAGAGTGACTTTCTAGGTTTCTCGGAGCACATGACTGTTCTGGCTTCTGTCTTAACATTACTTCCTTGTTCAGTCTTAAAAAAAAAAGACTCACTAGGAATTAGTCTTATCCAGTGAACAAATACGTGTAAAAAGTAAGTTATGAAAAAATATACAGGGTGCAATCTTGTTCTGTAAACAGTTTTAGTATGTGTAAGTAAGCTCAGGAAAAAAATAAAGGGGGACAGAAATGAACTAAAGTGTTTTTAATGGTTATCTCCAAGTGATAGAATTATGGGTGATTTAATTTTTTCTTTGAGCATGTCTGTACTTTTCCGACAATCAGTACCATATCTATTTTTGTAATTGTAAAAAAATTATTGAAAAAATTCAAGTGAAATCCACGTAGTGAATCCAATTAGTCTAGAACTAAACCTGACAATGGAGCAGGCAAGTGCCAGATCTAGAGTAAGGGACAAAGGCTTACGGAAGGCGGTGGCCAGGTGCACTGGGGAAGACAGCAGAAAAAACGACACACACGGAGGGGCTGGCTCTTTATTTCCATATTTATTTGTTTTCAAGAAAAAACCCTCAGTTTTTGGTACCATCATGCCAAAAGAATTTGCAAATAATGATGCCATGCTCCTCAGATCTCTGGATTTTCTCTCTTTTTCCTTCTTGTTCTACTTGTGCAACTATATGATATCTAAGAGTCAGTCAGCCACAGTATCCCATGTTGTAGAACCCACCACTCAGTGATATCCAGGTGATAAAGCTGAGGGTAGGGACTTACGGTAGGGAGCCTGCATCAAATCTAAATGGCCCAAAGACTCTTGTTGCTATCAAACATACAGTAGCTTCCAAATATAGCTTCCCTTGTCCATACAATCCACTACCTATAGATCCATAGTCTTGGACCCTGAGTGGCCCTGACCATCTTTACTGCTAGGTATGATAATTGGCTCTGGTTCATCTCTGAATAGGTTTTCAAAGACTAGGAAGCAGAATAGGAGAAGACCTAGTTTGGGGCACAGCTGAAATAGGGCCTTGGACCAGCAATCAGGGTAGCAGATAGGACCAACCAAAGCACCAGAGGATCCAAAGTGAGCCACAATGGAAGGTATGGCAAGGCTGGCTAAAGTCTAGAGCTATTACAGTAAAGGATGCAGTAAGTGGGCAAAAGAGAGTGAGGACAAGGGATGAGGAAACTGTTAAAGGTTAACCAAAGACTAGAAAGAGCCAAGATGGCTTTCCATGAAACCAACCTGTCGAGAGTCATTTATCAATCAATATTCAGGTAGTCAAATTTACCTACCAACTTTGAGATGCGCATGTGTCCTATCGGAGGGTATATGTGGGATAAATGAGTCGTGTAAATATTTGTGAGCCAGAGAAGAAACCTTGCTTACAAAGGCCTGCTTCCATCGGAGAACTGGACTCTCGAGTTCCCAGTTAATTCACAAAAACCACTTCATAGTGAGGACCCACGAGTGATTTATTGTTGACTATTGTTACATCTTGGTCAAACAATCTCCTGGAACCCCAAATCCATACTCCTGCATGAATGTGGATACAGTTCAGAAAGTCTGGTGTTCATATGTCCACTGAGAGGGAGACGGACCCTTTCTAGGGAAGAAGCAGAGAGCAAATGGAAGTAAACAAGATATTAGGGAGAATTTCCTCCCCCAAAGTTTGAGGAGCCACTGATGGGTCACTAAGGAAGGAACTGTTAGAACCTTATTCCCTTCAGATTTCAAAGTTTTCTTTCAGGCTTAAATTCCGCTTGGCCTAGAGGCAGGGTAGGACTCAGATGGCCTCTTGGATGGTTCTCTAGTTCTAAGTTTAGTTCTGTGTGTATGGCTTAGAAAACCCAACACCTTAACTGGTCAGATATCCTAGACACTGAATGTTTTTCACAGATTTGGTAGCAGAAACACCCTACCTCTTTGTTTAGCCACTTGAAAAGGAGGATTAAAGGGAAAAAAAATCAGAGACTTACTACGAATAGATGGAATGAGGCTTGTTTTGTAAAGCAGAGCCTCTAAATTGTGCCTGTATTCGTTATGGAAACTAAAGACAAAGCCAAGTTTGCTTTGTGCAAATTCAGCAGCACTGAGACCCTTGGCAGAATGCCACATCACCCCTTGCTAGGGCGACATTTGTGTAAAATCTTACTTGGTGAGGCTTTGCTTTCTTCCAAGGAACAAACAGGGTGGAAATTCCTGATCTACCTCAGTATCACCAGTAATCTGACCTGCAGGCTTGTACCTGAATACTGAAACCTTGGGGTTCACTGCTCAAATATAATACTTGGGAAAAGAAGAAAAGGAGTGAAGAGACTCTTCTTAACCTTTGCAAATGTCATGCACTATTTATATAACATTTACCACTTTTATTTTCTACAGCCCAGGATTTTGTGAGGAGAAAGGAATAGGCACTTGAAACTAAGCTGCATTCCAACAGGTTTTAAATTGCAGCCTTTCCTCTCAGAAGGCTAAGTTTATTGTATGGACATCATTCTTCAGGGACTGATAGTCTCATAAACAATTTAAATACTATCTCTCGGATAAATCCTGAAATTGGTCTTCTAATACCTTCAAAAGAGAAAAAATTTCCCCTAAGTCAAATAAACTTCCAACCCTAAAAGAAAAGTTGCTATCTGTTGGATGGAAATTTTGGAATTCTTTCACTCTGTGTCATAATAACTGCAACAAGTTTTCATTTTCAATCTTATTAAGTAAAAATTACACTTTTACAAAGACTGGACTCAACTTTCTACTTTCTTGCTTGTGTAACCACTAGGGGCCTGAACTTGGCTGAACCAGTTGCCTTGTGACGGCTGGTATTTTATAAATTCTTGAAAGGAGGAAGCCACAGGGTCTCATTTTGACAACCTGACTAACTTCAGGTAGATAAGAAAAGCAAACACAAGTTAATGCCACCCAGGGATAGAGAAAATATGAACCTCCAGGAAATGTGATAGACAGGTATATAGATGCTAAGGCTTCACTGCAGGCATTTGCTTCAACCAAAAATTCAGGTTTCATATATATGATCTTTTAATAAAATTAGACATTTTTATACTGAGAGCTTCTAAAGAGCTGAAGTGTTGGGATGTTTTAGAACTAAGACACTACACCTTGTCTTAAAATGACTGCTATCACTATAGTCAGAGGTTGCCAGCTGGCCATGCTCAGGCTGCCTGTCACTTGAAAGTTGTACTCTGTTTGACTCTCACTGTGTTTAGAAATAACTAGGTGTAAAGTCTTAAAATGAGGATGTTTCAAATAAAAATGCAGATTTATGACTCTCTTGAAAATTTATAGGTTCTAAAAGGATTAGCCACAACCACAATTTCTTGACTGGGTGGAATTGGGTAGAGGGTGCCCCTTCTCTGGGGCACATACTTTCCAGTTTGGCACAGGTTGCCTGAAGCCCACTCTGCTCTATATGTTGCCTCTTTGCCCCCTGTAAACCTTTGGTTCTGACCTAAAACCAGAGCTTGAATGCTTCTGCTAGTTCAGAGGTGGCAGTCTGTGGCAGGAGTGAGAACTGGTGCCACTGCAGACAACTGTGTGCCTTTCTCTTTCCACACCATGGTGAATATATTTATTTTCTTTTTCTTCTTGCAGAGGCCTTATGCCATAGATAAGGGAGTGGTGGATTAGGGGCCGGGGACTTGGCTCTAGTGATAACTTCTTTTATCTAATTGAGTGAATTCATGAAAGCCTCTTAATCATTTAGAGTCTTAGTTTCTTTTCATGTAAAATGGGTTCATTGATTTATCGCCTAACTTTTAAAACACATCTATTCTGTTCCACAGATTTGAAGATGCACCAAAGGACTCGATTTTAGTAAATCACAAACCGAGGTTGTGCAGACATGCTCTTTGTCTGTGTCTAACATCTTCTTAAAAGAGGGGTAAGTTTGAACACCTTTGGCCAGTTTCCCACAGTTCCCACTGCTCATAGCCAGGCAGGCTCTCCATTACCTACCCGGTCTGGCAGTCCCTGAGTTAAAAGAATGGCTCCTGACCTCTAGGTACCTTTCCTGCTAAAATGTCCTGTGGTGCTTTCTTTTCCAACACCCACGTCTTCTTCCACCTTGCCTCCTTCTTTGTTCTCTTCCCCGTCTCCATCTCCCCCAGCGGAAAGCTTGCCAGGGGCTTAGCTTTTAAAGTCTGCCATAGTTTCTGGAGAAAGAATTCCTTTGGCTTTGTCCCTTTGTTGCTTTTCATTCTCACCTTGACAATAAGGACATGATTCTCAGTTTTACTCTGTAGCTTGGTTTACTGTTAACTGAAGTTTCCCCCCTTTCTTTGCAGCAGCTGTTCTCATTCTTCTAACCAGTTTTTAAAAGGCTTGAATTTGGAAATATGGTTGCTGTGTGCCTCTTCAGAGATTCATCCATAACTGTCAGAGCCTTTTCATTCCCTGGCTTTTGTATAGGTTTCTTTTATGAGCAGAGTAATTTGCATTTGTCTTTAATTCTTAATTTGTCTTTGCATTTGCTGTGGATGTAACATGCAGCTGAATTTGCATTTTCTTTTCACTTCCATTCTCATGGACTGGGGCTGTCTGAGGTGTAAACTACAGAGAGATTCAGGAGCCTGTTTGCTGAAGGGTAAACTTGGCTCTTCTGGTTTCATCTTATCTCACCTTCCCCTTACCTGAGTTGTCTTATTATATTTAGATGTTCTAAAATGTGATCAAATATAGCCTATGTTTTCCATTCCACAAGTTGCTTAATCCCATTAATGGAATATTAGACCTTTAAATAGCAGTTGTACTCATTTATCAGGTGAAGAATCCTGTTTAAGAAGATACTATTAGATTCTGGAATATAGAATGCTTGGGATTTAATTCTGTCCCTACCGTTAACCAGTTGGGTACATATCCTATACATTTCTGGTACTCAATCTGTCTGTAAAAAGGGACTAATAGCAATGTTTCTGGGTATTTCACAGAGTCCTTCTGAGGTGCAATGGGTAGGGTGGGTATGGAACTCTGTAAGGAGCAACATATTCTAGACCAATATGAAAAACGGTGCCCTGAGGACTGCAAGCAGTACTGCCCCTGAGAACTCTTTTTAATTTCTGCTTGGTTGATGATAGAGCTTTGGTTCCACGGAGTTTCACCAACAACGGCCACTATGTTTCAAATCATATCACAGTTTCCCAGTGATGGGAAAAGGACCAGTTTAAAATCTACCTACAATCTCACGCTAGGGGCTTCTCTATTGCTGTGAAATAACATTTAAACAGAAGGTTAATGCCTTACACTAAACCTGTAGTCCTAATGTGCCTACAAAAAGCATTAGTTCTAATTACTCTTTGTAGAAAGGCAGACTAGAAGTGGCCCTATACATTCTAACATTCAATTAAAGGGCTGTTCTTGAGAAGTAGATTTTTTTTTTTAACTGTTGTGTAGAATATTAAGAGAATTATTAGTTGCTTCTATAGTCCATTCTGCAGTAATATGCAATTACTTTGCCTCTCAAAGAGAGAGAATTTCTAGTCAGCGTGAACTAATTGTACGGTATACAGAGGTAGTTTTTAAGCAATGTCCAGTGATTCCTCCTCACTGCTTTTCTTTGTCAAGAGTTTAATCAACAGAAGGCCCTGGAGGGAGGAGAGGGGTATCTAGATTTCCTCTAAAATCTGTAAGGTCCTAGAGAAAGGATTATCTTCTCAAACCATGAACCTCTTTCTTCCCCCACACTCATACTGCCCTGGGATTAGGCCTTTCTCTGTTTGGAACTAGGCCTTGAGACATAAGAAGTTGATGAATTTATCTGAATCAGAGGTTCAGATAGTTTAGATAGTGAGGCAGTTTATTCAAGAATCCATTCTCCCTCAATTCTTTCTGTCACCCCTTTATTACTCCCAGAACCCTTGTTTCTGGGTTTTTAGGAAGAGAGAGGATCTCTGATTAATTTCAGAGACCACTGCTCCAGATGGTTCAAGTACGGATAAGAAGGACTCCTGATGGGAATCTTAAGTCCATTGCTCTTGAGACACACCCCAAAACTTGGAGACCAGAGTATAAAGAGAAGAAGAAAAAAAGTTCAGGCTAAGAAGTCAGAAAAGGTACAGATACCACATGCAAAGAAAAAAGAAATCCAAACCAAAACACAGTAGTGTTGGATAAACTGAAGACAGCATTGCTTTTTTTGAAATTTTAGAATAAAAGTTTAGGTTTAGAGAATTATATTTTATTTATAATTTAGGAGCAACATTTCACTGAAGCAGGAAGGTTCTTTACTGTAGTCTCTGTAGTTGCAAAAGACACTGCTGTTTTCCAGGGGTTTAACAGAACTTTTTGACACTGTTAGCACTTCACTGTAAATCAGAGTTTAGGAAGTGGATTTATTGTCCTATTTACCTTTGTCTGGGTAGATGAAATGCAAACTTCATTTCAACTGACTTCTTTGGAAGCAGCTTCCCAATTTCTGTGGTTGGAGGATGAGCCATTTGTACTTTAAAACTTGGTGGGCATCAACAGGGCAACTATAAATTCTCTTCTGACCTAATCTCTCACCTAGAGGTGGGTTATTTTCTTTCCGGATTGCTGACTGATTTCCTTCCTGTAGTGCTGGAAAGCCTTGTTCAAAGATCTCAAAGCCTGGCTGCATCTCTTTCCTAATGAAGCACCCTTAGCTTGAAGCTGGGGGAGAAGGTCCATCTGGCTTCTGCCATATGTGTGTATGCTGTCACACCAGTAAACACGGCAGAGTTTGCCGACAGTGCGGAGTTTCAGTTAGTCAGTCATAAATTAGAGATGAGATATGCTGTGTTCCTGCTGCTGCGAGCTTTCACACTCCAGAAAGGAATCTCTACTTACCTATCCTAAAGAAGAAGAAAATGTGGATTAAGAAACTGTCAGAGGGGATGCCACACCAAATCAGATGCACACACATTGTTTAGAGATGGGGAGAATGCGCACAGGCTTAGGAAATCAAAATCATTTCCTAAGCACCTGATTTGTATCTGTTTATTCAGTTGGTACATTGGCTCTTTTGTTTCAAGGCGTAGATATGTAACTAATTATGTTTTTTTCCACTTGGGGTGGGTGCTGGGGAACAACTCCTTGAAGAGTCTTAAAAACATTCTTAAACTAGGTGAACATATGTGTAGTTTTCCCCCAAATGTGCTTTATTTGTGTCTGATAATCAGAGAGGGAGAAAATAATTAAATTTTAGTGCATCTGTCTTTTTAAAGACAAAGTGCTTTCTGACTCTTGATGGCAAGATTTCATTATTATAATTTTAATGCTTTTAGATTAAAGGAGAGTTTACATTTAGGCTGCAAAGAAGCACAGTTAAACTATTCCTCTAAGACATCTTTGCTTCATTTATGGGCTTGTGTGGAGGTGTGTTTTAATGTATTACATTTAAAACAGACTGTGATACATTAGAGTATTTAAACATCTTAAACCAGAATAGCTTCAGATAACACTGCTATCTTGTATCTGACAGTATCACCACAGGAAAGTCACAGCTTCTAAAACAGATTATCACATGTTTTTATCCTGAACATCCATTTCACCCAAGAGGTTCTGTGACCACCGCACATCTTCAAACCTTCTTACTTCAAAAAAGAGTCAGACCTTCAAATTCTTTCAATGCTACAATAACTGGAAAACTATGGCAATCTATTTCATTTGATTATTTCAGAACTGGTCAGACCTTGACCTCAGGTAAGTTTTGTTTCTTTAAGGGTGAGATTTAGGGCAGTGAAAGAAAGGTGATGATGGATGTTGTGAGCAGAATAAGTTTCTAATTCATAAAAAAAAAAGACTAGGAAAAAGGAGTAAAGGGGGGCCAAGATTGTGGCTTGCAAATAAAGGGAGCTGTTGATTTTATTCCAGTACCAGAAATAAAGACTATAACCCCTTTGAAATTTTCTGTTTGATACCTACTAATAGGATTGGCATGTTTTTAGAAAAACTTCAGGCCCTGCATATATAAATGTTTGTAGCTATCATTTGGTAACACCAAGAATTATGTTGCTGCAGTCAAATGCAGCAGTCCCTTCAAAAGTCATATCCACCTCTAAATGTCATCTTATTTGGAAATTGGTTATTTTTGGATGTAACTAGTTAAGGGTCAAGATGAGGTCATATTGGATTAGGGTTGGCCCTAAACCCAATGATTAGTATCCTTATGAGAAGAAGGGAGGACACAGAGATATAGAGAAGAATGAAATGTGAAGAGCAAGGCAAAGGTTGGAATCAGCCACCTACATGCCAAGGAACCCTAAGGACTGCTGGCAACCATCTGAAATTAGAAGAGAAGCATGGATCAGATTCTCCCTCAGAGCTTCTAGAAGAAGCCAGTCTTGCTGATACCTTGATTTTGGACTTCAGGACTGTGAGCAAGTAAATATCTGCTATTTTGAGGCACCAAGTTTGCCATAATTTGTTTTGGGAGCCCTGGGAAACTGATACAATTGTTCAACAGTTTTATTCTAACAGTTAATAGCCAGAGCTTCAAGTGCTTTACCAAACCAAACACAATTATTTTCCTACACTGAATGTTTCAAGCACTGTCAAAACTGGATTTATGGGAACCTCTTATGAAAGGAGTTTTTGCAAAGGGAACCGCAGTGCTTCTTAGTTTTCCGTGGCAAGGTGAGAGCACAGGGGTCCACAGTGCTCCCCAGTGTGCAGTGCCCTGTGCCCCTTCTTAATACAAATTCCTACACCATCTTTAGTGTGGAAGAATGATAGCTGTGGTCCAGCTCTTTATACTTGGAGGACCATGCTCCTTGTTTAGGGAGGGTGTATAGATAATCTAAGTCATCATTATAGTAGAGATGAGAGCCCTCAGTAGTCATCTGACTAGGCCTCTGGGTGAGAAGACATGATGTGTTCGTAAACTAGCTGACTGCATTTCCCAGAACACTCCCAGGTGAAAGCATCCTATTGACATGGTTCAAGATTTGTTGCATTTGCCCCTAAGTAGGACCATAGATCGGAAACAAAAAGGCAAATTTTGTGTTTCTAAAGATAAAGTCTTAGTACATTTTCCCTTCAGGGTAAGTACCTGTATTTTGTATTTATCTGACTTCCCAGCCCATTTTAATGATATCTTCACTCCCAGATTTTCTGTTTAGGGTTGCCTTGGAAGTAGGTGAAGGGACTTCCTTAGGGTCTAGAGAAATTCAGCTAGAATGCTCATCTGCTTGGGTTAGCTGAGGTGCAGTCTCTTTAGAAGAAGGTGGTCTTTGAAGGATGATGAACATCTCTTATACAGAAATTTGCAACTATGTGGAGGAATGTTCTTACGTTTCTCTTTTTGGCAAATAGAATTCCAATCTGCCCAGTTGTTCAAATTAAAACCCAGAAGTCACTCTTGACTCTGTTCTCCATCCTCTCTCATACTCACTCAATCACCATATCCAGCTGATTCTACCTTTCTCTAGATGGACTCACACCTCTCCATCCTCTCCAGCATGTCTGTCAGCACCCTAGTTCAAGTGGCCATCACTCTTGCCTAGGTTATTGCAACAGCCTCCTAATGATTTCATCACCATTAGTTTCTTTCCTTTTCTCAAATCACAGCAGAGTGACCATATTAAATATACTAGTCAGATCATATTCCCTTGCTTAAAAGATTCCCACGACTTTAAGATAAAACATGAATTCTTTAAGAATGATGTGATGGCCAATTTTATGTGTCAACTTGAGTGGGCTATAGTGTACCCAGATATTTGGTTAAACATCCTGCAAAGGTATTTCTGAGTGAGATGAATATTTGAATTGTAGACTGAATAAAACAGTTGCCCTCCCCAGTGTGGGCATGCCTCATCCAATCTGAGGTCTGAAAAGACTAAAGGTGAGGGAGAATTCACTTTCTCTCTGCCTGTTTTTGAGCTAGGATGTCAGTTTTCTTCTGTACTTGGGCTGTAGCTAAACCACCAACAAATAGTAAGATCTCTAATAAATTCTCAGCCTCCATTATCATGTGAGCCAATTCCTTACAATAAAACCCTCTATCTGTCTATCTGGCAAGTCCTATTGTTCTGATTTTCTCTGGAGAATTCTAACACAGTTCTTACTGGATCTGTCTTGCAATTTTCTCACCTGAATTAAATGCTCTGAATTTCTTTCAGCATCCTGAATGGAAAGTCCTGTCTCTATACCACTGGTTCTCCTTGTTTGCACATCGGGATAACCTGAGGAGCTTTAAAAACTATTGATGTCTGGGTCCTACACCTGTGCTGTGCTTAGTCACTCAGTTGTGTCTGACTCTTTGCGATCCCATGGACTGTAGCCCGCCAGGCTCCTCTGCCCATGGGGATTCTCCAGGCAAGAATACTGGAGTGGGTTACCACGTCCTCCTTCAGGGGATCTTCCCAATCTAGGTCCTACCCCTAGAGATTATTATTAAACTTATGGGGATGCAGTGGGGAGTTTAAAACAATGTTCCCAGGTAATTCAAATGTCTGATGGGCTAAAAAACCATGAGGCTTTGCACATAAATCTGGATTTTCATCCCCTATTCTGTTTATCAGGTTAATAGTCACTTATCCTTCAGGTCTCCATTTAATAATCATTTGCTCCAGAAGCTTTCCTTGATAACCCTTAGCCTAGGTTAGTTCTGTCTCTATGTATTCCTGTAGCATCCTGTACTTCCCCTGTCATACCACTCATTACATTTAGCCATGATCATTTCTTTAATCCTTTGCCTTCCCTATTAGAAGGGAAGCTCCATGGGGTAAGGAATTCTGTCTAGTTTTGCTCCATATTCTATTCTAGCACCTAAGTTTGTACCTGGCATTTATTGGTTAGGAAATATTATATTGAAGGCATAAACAAATGTAAACATATATGGCAGTATACACAGGGTAAAGTTCTTATTTGTTTCAAGTAGTTTGTTTGGGGGAGTTTCGCCAGCCTGGTCTGGAATTCTCAGTCACTTTCCAGGGTGATTACCTTTGAGTGACTGCACTCCTTTCCTATCAGGGATCTGCTGTGGGGTGCAGTCTTTGTGATCCATCTTTTCTAGTTGGCATATTTCTTCAGTCACCAGATCTTCAAGATATCTTTTTCCCATCCCTGACCTTTACCTACATCCCATCCTGTCCCCAGTGGTTGTGAGATAGAAGCTTGCATTAGAATTTCTGTAGGACCATTTTTAAAACATAGTTGTTAAAATATCTACCACTTTTCAAATTCTGACTTGGTAAGTCTGGGGTGGACCCCAGGCACTTATATTTTATGTAAGTTCCATAGATGATTCGGGTATAGAGTTTCATCTTTTATGCTTTATAACTGTGTGAAATGACTACTAGGTTATCAAAGAGAGCAATGAAAAAACACATCTGGGTCTCTACATTAGTGAAAGAAGGCCAAAGGGAAAAGATACTGTCTAGGACTTTCGTCCATCAGTTAAGACCTGTGCCCTTAGTTGTACCTGTGGCACATTTAGGTATTCCTAAGTGTCCTTCCAGGAATTATGATTTTTATTGTCTAATCCAGAAAAGTGACTCTAAGATGGCTCTTTCAGAGCACTGGCAAGACTGCGGTAGACAAGGCAAGGAGATATTTGGGGTCAGTGAAAGACGGTAGGAATCTCCAATTATAAACAGGACTGATCTCTTTTGGGTTTCATATCACAGAGAAGTTTTCCTCCCAGTTGCCTAACTGAAGCTGGCTTCTGTCAATTTGCAAGAAAGGGGACCTGGCATTTTGCTGTGGTGTCACTAAGTGTTCCACTTTATGTAACACAACCTTTAGAACATTGCCCTTAAATATATGTTAGGGTTGGGCTATTTAAAGCTCAAGACTTATGCTGCTCAGACATGAAGCGCAACACTCTAACGTAGCTTTAAGTTATGCAAATTGTTTCTTCTCAGTTGCTGCAAGAAGCTTTGTTTTGTGATATTGGCCTAGGGCCAAACAGGTAGCGTGATATGAGTAGGCAGCCCTCCTACTACCTCTCAAATCGAAGGCTTCAGCCAAGTGCTATTCTCAAACATGCAAACAGGGTAGAAACAAGTCTGAGGAAAGATGTGTGGGGCCGTGGCACAGTTTGGTTGCATGTAGCCAGGCTGGGCTGCTGTACAGGGAGGAAGTCCTCTTACTCCCTGCCTGTCACTCTCCACTTGATCCAAGAGAGGAGCTGGACTGGGCCATCTTTTCTAAACCTAAGTTTTATCCTAAAAGCTTGATTTTAATATTGGTGTGTTAGTCGCTTAGTCGGGTATGATTCTTTGTGATCCCATGGACTGTAACCCGCCAGGCTCCTCTGTCCACAGGATTTCCCAGGCAAGAATACTGAAGTGGGTTGCCATTCCCTTCTCCAAGGAATCTTCCCAACCCAGGGATTATACCCGGGTCTCCTGTTTGACAGGTAGATTCTTTACCATTGAGCCACCTGGGAAGCCCCACAAATAAGTAGTGTAGTTAAATAAAGCACTGCGGACAAACAAACTAACAAAAAAGAAGTTAAATATGACTAAGATGAACCTTGAATAAGAACATTCATCCGCATTGCAGGCAGAGTCTTTACTGCCTGAGCCACCAGGAATATGCAAAAATAACAAGCAGCAATGGGCATCACATATCTTTATCCTCATGTCAGCCAAGTCCCTTTTTTCCTCAGAGATTTAGTCTAGTTTACTTGGAGCCTAGTCAGTCCCAAGTCATTGCAGGTCCAGATTCTCTCATGATTTCTGTAATTTCTCAGGCTCATCGACTTGTCTCTGCTTCATTACCCCCATCTCTGTGGGTGCAGATTCAGTCAGGTTTACGTAAGAAATCCATTCACTCCTACTATTTCTAAGCTTTGGTGAAGTTTATTCATAACTGGGGAGGGGGAATATCGAGAAGCCGTTTCCTGCTGTGCACGGCCTCCTGATACCTTCCTGGCTCCACGTTACTTCTTTCCATCTCTGCTTCTGCCTTCTCTTTTGACACCCTCTGTCCCCAATCGGAAATCACCTCTGTTACGCAGAGTAGTCTGGTCTCTGGGGGCAGTAGAGGGAGGTGGGGTTCAGCCTTGATCCCTCAACTTGCAAGCACAACCTCACAAAAATTCCTGCTGTTGTGATTCACACTTCCTAGGGAGCAATCTTAGTTATAGAGAGATTTTTCCTTCCCTGTCATATACTTGTTTAAAATCTTTCAGTGAGCTCAGGTTTATCATGCATATGTATACAATGGAATCTGTAGAAATTTTAGAATGTACAGGTGGGTCCTCCTGCAGGCAAGCTGTGTGATGCTATTAGCCCTGAGCTATATAAAACCACCAAGACTTGAAAGCTTGAGTCTGCACTATTTTGGTGCAAAAACCAGAGTAATGTTGAAGAGTGAGAGAAGAATTCAAGTCTTTTAGGTATAGATGTGCAAATTCCAAAGCAAAAGGTGGAAAACTATACAAGCCACCCTATGAATATTAATAAAAATACTTTACACAAAGCATTCTGAGTTCTCAGAAGAAAGGCACTATATAAGCACAAACATTACCTCATTAATCCTAACAGCATCCCTGTGAGAGGAGAGCCAAGGCAGATTATACCATTTTAAATACAAAGAAATGGATAAAACAGGAGACATAACTTGTCCCCAACATTATCATTATCTCTGTTGTAGAGGTCCTTCCCGCTGACCCCTCCTTTGCTAAGCCTCCTCACCCAGGCCAGCTTCCCTGCTGGATGCTGTTCATCATTTCACCTATATGTCTTATCTATTCAACCAGACAGTGAGCTCCTTGAGGGGAACTTTTACATAATTAAAAGCTATCTCCTTTGCATTTCTCCCTCTTACCGCATCCTCCAGAGCTGCTGCTGCTGCTGCGTCACTTCAGTCGTGTCCGACTCTGTGTGACCCCATAGACGGAAGGTCCCCCGTCCCTGGGATTCTCCAGGAAAGAACAGTGGAGTGGGTTGCCATTTTCTTCTCCAATGTGTGAAAGTGAAAAGTGAAAGTGAAGTTGCTCACTCGTGTCCGACCCTTAGCGACCCCATGGACTGCAGCCTACCAGGCTCCTCCATCCATGGAATTTTCTAGGCAAGAGTACTGGAGTGGCTTGCCATTGCCTTCTCCGCTTGCATTTCTCCCTCTTACCGCATCCTCCAGAGCATCAGGGACTTAATATGTACTCAAGCAAATGGCTGATGATTGATAGTCATTGTATTATGGAAGTGACAGTGGTTTAACTAGCTGTATTTTCCCTTTCCAGTCATTTTCATTTTTCATATTAAATTTTAAATAATTACAGAATACAAATACCTTGGTTTTTTTTTGCTAAAAAAAAGAAAAGAAAGAAAACATTTTAGACATTCCTTTTGTCTACCATTCTCTTCCCAGATTTAATCAGTTATTTATGATAGAATAAGGACAGTTTTAAGAAACATATGTTTGGAAAAGAAACTATATGTACACAGAACAAAATTCAAAAGGTTTTGTAAGAGGTTAATCGTCTCTCTACTCTTTTCCAGGGCCACCTATTTCCTCTTCCCAGAGGCAATAGCTATTACCAGTCTCTTCTGTCCTTCCAGGGATGGCCTATGTTTACACAAGCATGTGATGCTTATAAATTTTAATGCAAATAATATTATAACATATCATAAACACTGCTCTGCCACCTGCTCTTTTTGCTTAATGATGTATCTCGGAAGTTGTTTCATGTCAGTATTTATAGCTGCTTCACCCAACGGATTTCTTTCTCTGCATATATATCATTTGTCTACTCTCCTACTAAGGAACATTAGGCTATATTTCCATCTTTTCATATTACAAACAATGTTACTATGAATGTTTTTCTACCTATATCATATAGTACATGTGGTAGCTTATCTATGGGCTTCCCTTATAGCTCAGCTGGTAAAGAATCTGCCTGCAATGAGGGAGACTTG
This sequence comes from Moschus berezovskii, assembly GCF_049115385.1. Taxonomy (NCBI): domain Eukaryota; kingdom Metazoa; phylum Chordata; class Mammalia; order Artiodactyla; family Moschidae; genus Moschus; species Moschus berezovskii. Next base: position 89,543,334 of record NC_142461.1, on the reverse strand, counting down.
AGTTCGATCCCTGGGTTGGGAAGATCCCCTGGAGGAGGGAAAGGCTACCCACTCCAGTATTCTGGCCTGGAAAATTCCACGGACTGTTATAGTCCATCCGTTCCGTCGCTCAGTCGTGTCCGACTCTTTGCGACCCCGTGGACTGTAGCCTAATCTCCTCCATCCATGGGATTCTCCAGGCAAGAATACTGGAGTGGGTTACCATTTCCTTCTCCAGGGGATCTTCCCGACCCAGGGATCGAACCCGGGTCTCCCGCATTGGAGGCAGACGCATTAACCTCTGAGCCACCAGGGAAGCCCATGGGGTTACAAAAAGTTGGACACGACTGAGAGACTTTCACTTTTACCTTCACAAGCTTATCTATAGGATAAATGCCTAGAAGTAGCATTTCTGGGTCAAAGAATTTGTACATTTAAAATTTTGATGGATACTGCTAAATTGCACTCTGGAAAAAAGCTGTGCCAACATACATTCCCAAATACAATGGAAGAGAGCATGATATATTTTAGAAAAGCTATATAAATTAGATGAAAATGTGGGAAAGGGGCAAAAATCAGATTATAGCATAGCATTATGTTCCACTGTAGATGCTATTGGTTGTTATTCCTATCTAGAGTTTATTATGTCTCAAGCCCTGTTGTGGGCTCTTAATTAGCTCAAAACAATTCCATAATTAATTATTAGGTGATTTTATTTGAAGGGACTTTAAATTGGTATCTTGCATAACAGTTAACTTTAACAGTTAGCTGTTCGAATTGAATATCTCCTGTGTGCCAGGAACAGAAAGACACACTTCCAATTCTATGTTATTTAGTCCCATGAGATAGGTATTATTATCCTAATTTTCTGATGAGGAAATGGAAATTCAGGTTTGGCCCAAGATATGCTATGGAATTAAAGAAGGCTTCTCTGACTCTTTCAGCTGTGTCACACTGGCTTGTGAGACCTAGAATATTGAGAATACTCAGTCAATTGAAATGACATTTTTCTAAGGAAGAAGACTGTGAGTCCCATAGCATTGCAGCAGGAAGGATGTCCAAATATATGTCCTCTGAACTTGTCAGCAGAAACAGAAACCACCTGGTAACCAAAGGATGTTTTCTGATATAAAAATCTCAACAATACTGCCATTCTCTGTCAGATAGTAAGGATCTAAGAGACAGATCTGTCATCACACGTTATGACCCTGCTCAAGAAGGAACAGATTTTGATCACAGCATCATTTTAGGAATTGGCAATTGCAAGAAAGGGAACATAAGGGGCTGGAACACAAGTTTCATTTTCACATTAAGATACACAGCTGAGCTGAGACACTATCAATGACCAAAATTTGAGTCCCGTGGTTACTGCTCTGATGAAATCCTGTGGAAAGCGGAGTTTCACTTCCAGACAGATTGACCACCAACAGAACCAAGAAGACCCAGGCAATCATCTGTTGGTTTTTTCCTACCAAAGAAAACTGCTGAGGAACTTTTGCTGGAAGCCAGGGATGGCAACGTGTGTCTTCTGTTGAGTTTGTGCTCAAAAGATGGTGGTGCTGGAGACTTGAAAGTACCTCTTTAAGAAAAAATTATATTTTATTTTAAATTGGAAGATAATTATTTTATCTATAATAACGTGATGGCTTCTGCCATACATCAACATGAATAAATCACAGGTATACACATGTCCCCTCCCTCTTGAACCTCCTCCCCACTTCCTTCCCCATCCCACTCCTCTAGGTTGTCACAGAGCACTGGCTTTGGACTCCCTGCATCATAGAGCAAATTCCCACTGGCTGTCTATTTTACATATGTTCATGTATATGTTTCAGTGCTACTCTCTCAAATCATCTCATCCTCTTCTTCCCCCACTGAGTCCCAAAGTCTGTTCTTTATGTCTGTGTCTCCTTTGTTATCCTATAAATAGGATCATCAGTTCCATCTTTCTAGATTCCATTATTTATGTGTTAAAATACAATATTCATCTTTCTCTTTCTGACTTACTTCACTCTGTATAATAGGCTCTGGGTTCATCCACCTCGTTAGAATGGACTCAAATGCATTCCTTCTTATAGCTGACTAATATTCCATTATGTATATGTACCACAACTTCTTTATCCATTCATCTGTCAATGGACATCTAGGTTGCTTCCATGTCCTAGTTACTGTAAACAGTGCTGCAATGAACACAGGGGTATGTGTATCTTTTTCAATTATGGTTTTCTCAGGGTATATGCCTAGTAGTGAGATTGCTGGGTCATATGGTAATTTTATTCCTAGTTTTGTAAGGGATCTCCATACTGTTCTCCATAGTGGCTGGATCAATTTACATTCCCACCAACAGCGGAACAGGGTTCCCTTTTCTCCACACCCTCTTCAGCATTTATTGTGTGTTGACTTTTGATGATGGCCATCCTGACCTTTGTAAGATATCTCACTGCACTTTTGATTTGCATTTCTCTAATAATGAGTGATATTGAACATCTTTTCATGTGTTTAAACTTAAAAGATTTTGCACAATGAAGGAAACCATAAGCAAGATGAAAAGACAATGCTCAAAATAGGAGAAAATAATAGCAAATTAAACAACTAACAAAGGATTAATTTCCAAAATATACAAATAGCTCATGCAGCTCAATATCAGAAAAACAAATAACCCAATACAAAAGTGGGCAGAAGACCTGAACAGATATTTCTCTAAATAAGACATACAGATGTCTAATAAACACATGAAAGTTCCTTTTTAATGGGGATATTATGCACACGGCACCTTGATGAGGAATCAATACCATCAAATAGCTTAGTTCAACAAGTATTTACTGTGTCTGCCAATATAGGAACATTTCCATGATGAATCAGCTGTAAGATATATGAAATATAAATTATTCAATTTATATGCAGAGGAATATTTAGTCTAATTGTGCAGATAAAAACACATACACATGAAAAGCTACAAGACTTCTTCCAACAAATATTTGTTCACAGAATCTACTATGTGAAAGGCACTGAGCCAAGTTCTCAGAATACTAGGTTCAGAGGAAAAGAGACACAGATCCTTGTCCTCCTTATTTACAGTGTAGATGGGGAGACAGATGACTGAACAGCTACATCAAGTGAGTATTACAGGAATATGTGCTACAGAGATTCAGAGAGGTTATGTTAACCTGTGCTGGGGACAGAAAGCTTTAAGTAGAGGGTAGATATGAAAGTCAAAAGGGCAATGATCAAATATCTTTATCGTCTTTCTTCTGGGTGAAGAAATCTCCTAGTGGAAGATGTTATTGTTATTGTTTAGTCACTAAGTGGTATCCAGCTCTTGCACTGTGGACTATAGCCTGCCAGGCTCCTCTGTCCATGGGATTTTTCAGGCAAGAATACTGAAATGGGTTGCCATTTCCTTTTCCAGGGGATCTTCCCAACCCAGGGATCAAACTTGCATCTTCTGCACTGGCAGGTGGATTCTTTACCACTGAGCCACCAAGAGAGCCTCCCAGAAAATATAGTTATGGAATTATAAATGCTGATGAGCAAATATTTCCATCTTTTCTCCTTCTGGGCACATGGATGATTATACTTCCCCACGCTTTCTGAAGTTAGGCTTGGCTAAAGACATGAAAGTAACCTAAATGTGCATTGCAGATGAATGGATAAAGAAGATATGGTACATATATACAATGGAATATTACTCAGCCAGTAAAAAGAAGGAAATAATGCCATTTGTAGCAACAAGGATGCAACTAGATATTATCGTACTTACCCAAGGGAAATAATTCAGAAAGAGAAAGACAAATACCATATGATATCATTTAGGTGTGGAATCTAAAATATGACACAAATGAACTTATCTACAAAAACAGAAACAGACTCACAGACATAGAGAACAGATTTATGGTTGCCAAGGGGGAAAGGGGGTTCAGGGAGGGATAAAGTAGGAAGTTGGGGTTAGCAGATATAAGCTATTATATATAGAATGGATAAACAACAAGGTCCTACTGGGAACTATTCAATATCCTATGATAAACCATAGTGGAAAACATAAAAAAAGAATGTATATGTATATAACTGAATCCCTTTGCTATATGGTAGGAATTAATAAACACTGTAAATCAACTATACTTCAATTTAAAAAATAAAGGAGTTTAGGCTTGGTTACGGAGAAGGCAATGGCAAGCCACTCCAGTACTCTTGCCTAGAAAATCCCATGGATGGAGGAGCCTGGTAGGCTGCAGTCCGTGGGGTCGCTAAGGGTCGGACACGACTGAGCGACTTCACTTTCACTTTTCACTTTCACACATTGGAGAAGGAAATGGCAACCCACTCCAGTGTTCTTGCCTGGAGAATCCCAGGGATGGGGGAGCCTGGTAGGCTTCCATCTATGGGGTCACACAGAGTCGGACATGACTGAAGTGACTTAGCAGCAGCAGCAGGCTTGGTTATATAACTTGTTTTGGTCAAAGCAAGCAAAATTGCTATGTGCCACTTCTTTCTGGAAGTGTTAAGTGTGTGTGTGCTCAGTCACTCAGTCATGTCTGACTCTTTTTGGCACCATGGACTGTAGCTTGCCAGGATCCTCTGTCCATGGAATTTTCCATGGAAGAATACTGAAGTGGATTGCCATTTCCTACCTGAGGGGATCTTACTGAGTGTTAAGAGCTACATGCAATTAAACACACTTTGTCCCACTGGGGTGCTGCTCCTCATGGATACATATTTTGAGAGGAAGCCTCTGTCAGTCATAGTCCCTAAAGGACCACAAGGAGCAGAGCCCTGTAGCCCTTACAAAGGTATACATTATAGTTTTAGCCCACTGAGATTTTGGAATTATGTTTCCATTAGCCCATCTTGACTCATGCATGGTCCTCCTATTCAGCAAAAATTTTGATACTGAGGAACCTAAGCACTATTCTTTGGGGCTAAAAATAAACCATTGAAGAATACACACAAGTTTCTTCTTTTAGAGCTTATATTCTAGTTGCATGGAGGTTAGGAGATAAAGCTAGAGATAGATGACAAAAAAGTAAACAAAAACATAACTAATAAGATTCTGAATTATAATTTCTGTTACTCTTAGTGAGACAGAAAGTAACTTTTTAATAAGGAATATTTTTGACAGGGTAGTCTCTGAGAAGATGATATTAGGAACTAAAATCTGAAGGATAAGGTAGTATTTACCATGTGAAAACTCAGCAGAAAGCATTCCTGATGGAGGAAACAGCAAAAGTCCTGAGATCAAGAAAGAGCTTGGCTTACATAATAAGCAAAAGACCAGTGTGGTCTGAATAAGATGCTTGTAGGGAGATGAATGTGGTGCCAATAAGATGGGAGAGTTGAGAGCCCAATATTACAGGCTGCAATAAGAAGTTTGAATTTTAAGTAAAATGGGAGGTCAGTGAAATATTTTAAGTAGAAGAGTTATATGGTATTATTTATAGTTCAAAAAGATCACTCTGCTATGGGAGAAGGCCAAGCATAGATGCAGGCAGGCCACCTGGGGGACTATTATAATATTCCAGGAAAGAGAGTTTGATAGCTTGGTCTAGGGTGGCAGCACTGGTGATGGAGAGAATTGGGCACATTTGAAATATATTTTACTGGTACAACACACAAGATCTGCTGATTGATTGAATGTGGATGGACATTAAAGATGGTGTCTAAATTTTTGGTTTGAGTTAAATGAATAAATTTGTTGAGAGAGGGAGGACTGGAGTAGAAACAGGAAGGAGATTGGAGAGGTCTAAGGAGACTAAGCAGTTCTATTTAGAAAAGTTTAATGTGCATATTAGATACCATATTAAGATTCCAAAATCGGGCTTTAAAATTGATATTATGCCTGGAGAAAAATACGGAGTCACCAGCAAATGGATATTATTTAAAGCCAGTGAGTAGATGAGGTCATCAAGGAAATGTGTGTAGATATTAAGAGGAGAGCCCAGGTCTGAGCCCCATGAGCACTCCAAAAGTTAGAGGCTGATCAGAAGAAGAGACATGAAAGAAGACTGAGAATCCAAAGATCAATGAGGTAAAAGAAGACCAGAAGAGCTGGAAGTCAAGAGAAGAGTGTTAAGATGGGAGAAGTGGTTAGACATGTTAGTTGCTAGTGAGAGGTGGATAAGAGGAAAAGACATTTTCATTGACTGTGGCACAGAGGTGGTTCTCAGTGAACTGAAAATTCAGTGGAGCTAGAAACTAGATTGCAAAGAGTTGAAGAAGGAATGAATGTGTAGTAAAAAGAAGTTGTGTGTAGAAAAGTTGTAAAAGCAAGCAAAGAAATGGTCTGATTGACAGATGGTCAATACATGATGGTGCAAGTGGGTCAACAGAACTGCTTTTTAAAGGATAAGAGATTCTAAAGCATGCTGTATAGTGATGGGGAAGACTCAGTAGAGAGAAGGAAAGAGAGAGAGAGGGAAGGAGGGAGGAGAAGAAAGAAGAAGGAGAAGAGGTGGAGGAAGAACAGGAAGACTTTAAACACAAAGTGCTTTACAGTGTATAGAGTTAACAAGCATGGTAGAAAAGAAGGCATTGACATTGATGTCGATGAATTTTGTGTGGGCAGAAGGATATGGCAACATCATTGACTAATGCGCATTTGTAGTATCTGAGATGGTATTTTGGCATAAAAACTAATAGGATGGACTGATTGTAGCCATGGCTTTATTAGAGAAATAGTAGGCCTAAAGACTGAAAATACCTAACTGGATAGTGGGAGGGGAAGATTACTCAGTACAGGAATCTGTTCTACCACTGCCTTTGATAGACACTCATCCAGCCTCTGCTCAAAAGTGAGGGCAGATTTCAAAGCCGCTAATATTTGAGCTGGTCTTCCCCAGTGGCTCAGTGGTAAAGAATCTACGTGCAATGAAGGAGACGAGGCAGGAAGCACGAGTCCGACCCCTGGTTTGGGAAGATCCCCTGGAGAAGGAAATGGCAACCCACTGTAGTATTCATGCTTGAAAAGTCCCATGGAACAGAGGAGCCTGGTGGGCTACAGTCCATAGGGTCACAAAAGAGTCAGACACAACCTAGCAACTAAAAAACAGCAAAGATTTGAGTTAGCTTTGGGACTTTGTTATTTAGGCCAAAGTGGATTTGAGAGAAGAGGGCTTGATGAAAATAGCTTCACAAGGGGGAGCATTTAGGAGGGTGGGAGCAGGGAGGTCGTGAAAGTAGAGAGGCCAGGTGGGAGGGCTGTGGGACAGAGGGCAACAAATACAGCAGCACTGGGGTTGTAGAGAAAGGGAGACAATGGGGCAGATGACATGAAAGGCTGTATGAGGAAGCATTTAAGTCTGTTGGTATCTGGGAGGAAGAGGTAGATATGGGAGAGGGTAAAATACGATTATATATTTTTAAGCTTAGAGATATTTTGAACAGAACAGGATAAGTTAGAGATATAGAACTTGGCCTTTGGGGGTGATAGTCTTATAAGTGGTTTTTGAGCCAGTGAGACTAGATGAATTTTCCGAGAGAAAGTATGGAGAGAGAAGAGCAGGACATAAAGGAGAAAGAGGAATGAGTGAAGAAGGCATACAAGAACAGTGGGATAGAGAAAAGAGTTTCAAGAAGAAAGTATCCCTTGTGATCAAATGCAACAGAGGGCAATTAGGCCCATACTGAGATTACTAATAGTACTGTATCTGCTGCTTAGTTTATAAAGTTCCTTCACAGTGATCCATTTCATTTACAAGTTTTAGGTCTTTTTAGTAATTCTCTGAGGTAGGAAGAGGTAGGTATTCTCATTTTCAGAAAACAGATTTGTCAAGGTAACCTAGCAGCTTACACAGATCAGTGGTTCTCAGAATGAGGTTCCCAGAGCAGCAGCACCTGGGACTTGGTTGGAAATGCAAATTATTGGGCCCCATTCCAGATCTACTGAATTAGACACACTGAGGGTGGAGCCCAGCAATCTGTGTTCTAACAAGCTCTCCAGGTAATCCTGATGCACACTAAATTTGGGAACCACCAACTTCCATAAGCCAGCACATAGTGGAGGGAAGACAGATGCCAGAGGGTTAAGGAGTGAGTGGGAAGTAAAAAAGGAAGGCAGCTAGGGTGCTCACTTTCCCCAGTTAGGTATGACCTCATTTCCTGTGGTTGTGGTGCTCATTCTGAATTCTGCTTTTTCAGTATTATCTTGACTTCCATTTGACTATAAATCACTTTGTTAATGCATTTGTTCAGTGCCATTATATTTATACACTTTTCAATGAAAAATAAAATGTTATTAGTGGAAGGAAGAACTTTACTAAAAAACTTTCTTATAGTATATAACATGGTGATCAAAATTCTATGGTTTCTTAATAAAGAGTCACTAAAGGAAATGGCAATCCACTCCAGTGTTCTTGCCTGGAGAATCCCAGGGACGGGGAGCCTGGTGGGCTGCCGTCTATGGGGTCGCACAGAGTCGGACATATGACTGACGTGACTTAGCAGCAGCAGCAGCAGCAACATCTTTGTACATCTAGAAACTACAATGTTTAGGCATAATCCTACTATGGCTATTTAAGAAAAATATGAACAAAGACTCACAGAACAGCCTGAAGCAATAAAACCTAAACCAGGGTGGGAATTGGTTGTGGGGATAATTGGTGGTCCTGAGAATCAGTGAGAGTTGACTGATGAGAGATGATTATTAATTTGGCACAAATTTGCGAACTGACACAGTGTCAGTTCAAGGAGAAGTATTAAGAAAACTTTCCTCTTTAACGATTTGGCCTTCTCTACGGAAGAGAATAAACACATTTAACATGATGTTTTATATCTCTGCCCCTGTTTATCAGTAAGACTTTCCCTTGCTGCAGGGTCAAATGGTCAGTCTACTTTTTGTCCTGGGCAGTAAGCCATTGACCCATTCAACCCCAAGTCCTCGGCCTCTACCTTCTCTCCTTGGCATTAATGTAATTTCTCTTCTAACCTTCTTGACTCCAGTCTCTAGCTGTGAAGCTTCCTATCGCTCCTTACAGACATGATTCTTCATCACTTAGACTGAATGTCTTTGGGTGGTTTTTTTTGGTGTGTGTGTGTGGCTAAAAGAAGGAAGTAAACAGATTCTGAAGGTACCACTTCTGTGCATCAGTTGTTTTTCTGCCTCCTATTTTGGTCAGGTATGTCCTCCATAGTCCAAGAGGTCAGTCAGGGTAGGAAGTAACACATTTTGTAGTCCTCAAATAACTTCTGCCTGAGAGAATTTTTGATTGACTAACTTTAAGGGGGGGGGAACCCTAAAAAAATGCTTTTGGCAATCTTCAGCAGGACAGATGGAAATGTGCCTGGCAGGGTTTGATGTTCTAGGATGAAGTTTCTATCATCTTTTGTCTAGTCACAGAAGGTACTTTGGAGTAAGGAAAGGAAAACTGAGTTTGATGTGGGCTCATTTGGCTGGATATATGCTAGTTGGACGTGCAATTTTTTGGCATGTCTGCCTAGTGTTTTCTGTAGTAAATGGGGAGCTCAGTGAGCATCTGATGAAGAAAACATAAGACCTCAACAATTGCAGCGATGAAAACATTAAAATAGGAAACCAAAACCCATGTGTGTGCCTATAAGTTTCTACCAATGTAGACAAAAAATATTTATGGGCCAGGCAGACCCACAACTTAAGGAAAGATCTAGGTAAGATCAACTAAACAATGAATGCTACTGGCATTTACCAAGATTTATCAAGAAAGTTATGACCAACCTGCTGCTACTGCTAAGTCACGTCAGTTGTGTCCGACTCTGTGCAACCCCATAGACGGCAGCCCACCGGGCTCCGCCGTCCCTGAGATTCTCCAGGCAAGAACACTGGAGTGGGTTGCCATTTCCTTCTCCAATGACCAACCTAGATAGCATATTAAAAAGCAGAGACATTACTTTGCCAACCAAGGTCCGTCTAGTCAAGGCTATGGTTTTTCCCGTGGTCATGTATGGATGTGAGAGTTGGACTGTGAAGAAAGCTGATTGCTGAAGAATTGATGCTTTTGAACTGTGGTGCTGGAGAAGACTCTTGAGAGTCCCTTGGACTGCAAGGAGATCCAACCAGTCCATTCTAAAGGAGATCAATCCTGGGTGTTCACTGGAAGGACTGATGCTAAAGCTGAAACTCCAATACTTCAGCCACCTCATGCGACGAGTTGACTCACTGGAAAAGACTCTGATGCTGGGAGGGATTGGGGGTGGGAGGAGACGGGGATGACCGAGAATGAGATGGCTGGATGGCATCACCGACTCGATGGACGTGAGTCTGAGTGAACTCCGGGAGTTGGTGATGGACAGGGAGGCCTGGCGTGCTGTGATTCATGGGGTCGCAAAGAGTCAGACATGACTGAGCGACTGAACTGAACTGAATTGAACCAAGTTTAGGGGCTGAGCAAAGGTGTTCTTCAGTTTTTGATGTGTTATTAATTAAGTGCATCCAGCCTTCCTGCGAAGTGAATCAGTGTTCCTTATTTCATATGTGAGGAAACAAGAGCAGAGAGAATAAATGACTTGCCATTTTGCCAACCAGTAGCATCTCCCCAGCAACACTGTTAGAATTTGCAGTCGAGTTTCAAAGGATGACTTTAACTTCAAATTTAGCCTGGGTTCATGCAAGGCCACTTAGGTGAAATTTTCAAGTCTCTGAAGTCATTCACTGGTCCCACTTGGGAGGCTCATAATGGTCAGTAAGGGTCCACTAGGAAGGTGTGGGCTTTTAAGTGCTTCTCATAGTGATTTAAATTAGTACTTGTCTTACTTTCTTAGTATAAACTTGCCATCCCTGAGTGCCATTTATGTGCTACACAGAACAAAGAGCAAGCTGGCTGGAAAATTAATTAATTCAACAATTGGTGGTAAAGGAATCCAAAAGCTTGCCAGACTAGTAGCCCAGTGTGATCTGTAGCAACAGAAAAAGACAAATACCTGAGGAATGAGTTTCATGTTTATTTTTTGGGTACTCTTTAACAGTTAGCAATAAGGGAAAGGGGCTATAGAGAGCAAACATTATGGATTCAATTTTTTCTCTTGCATGATGGGAGCTTTCTATGTGGAGTGACCCTCTAGAAAGACAGAAGACTCAGAGTGTACTGGTAGAAGAGGAAAGTAAACAGATTGTCATGGGAGAGCTAACTGTGCCTTGCAAGTCTGGATCAATCCACATAAATTACTGAGGACAGTGTGTCTCCTTAAGCAAACTGTGCAGAGAGGGCACAGAAACTATAGTGTTTACAGATGGAAATGGAGGTTGGGAACATCACGATTTTGAAGGATAAGATGTCACCTTTTGACAGTGCTGGTGTAGTGGCAGGGAAGGAAGACAATGAGAAGCCAGTATTAGGATAGAGACAGGCAGGCTTGGAAGATGGGAATGCTTAGACTAGAAGGCAGTGGAAGATTCCAGACATGTACTTCATTCCAAATCTGTAAATACAGAGATTATCATTCCTGCATTTTGCCAGTGGGAAAGTGAACTAATTAATTAGAGGAAAAGAGGATATTACAGTATTGGGACATTTTGAATTTCAATGGAGAAGTTGTCAGATTGTTTCAGAATGAGTCAGAAGGAGCTAAATGTTTCGGGGTGCATGGTTTGTGAGTGCATGATTCAGAAGGGGAATTTTATGTACTAAAAATGTCATTGAGTAAGTGGGCTTTCCTTTTTTTTTGGAGTTCAAATTTGCCTTATTAGCAGCAAAATTCTAACATGCTGTGATTACACTTAGAGAACTATGTTTTAAAGGTCTGAAACTCAAATACTTGTATAGATGAATTTTAATAGGGTCATTTCTTATAATGACCTTTCTTAAATGAACCTTGATAAAAAACATCAGGTATTGAATGGCTGGATGAAGAACATCATGTCAATTTCTGAAAGGAGTTCAGAAAGGCCTGAATAAAGATATATTCATAATCTCTCTTTCAAGACACATCAAAATGCCCAAAGATTTCTATATTATTTCTTCCTCTCATCTCTTTCAGGGTGGGTTTATCTAATGGAAATAATCCAGAATATGGCAAAAGTTAATGTACAAAGATATTAATCTATCATTTACAATTATAAAACAGAAAACATTTTTAAAAATAAGAAGCAAACAGAATAATGTTCAACTAAATTACAATACACCCGTTCTGTAAAGCACACTATTTATGTACTATTAAACTTCAATAAAATGACAGTTATGAAGACTAGATAATGAATATAAGAAAAGCATTTAAATTTATGATTAATGGAAATGGTAAAGAATTAGCAGGAGATGCAAAAGATGTCTGAGTTCAATCCCTGGGTTGGGAAGATACGCTGGAGTAGGAAATGGCAACTCACTCCAGTATTTTTGCCTGGAAAAAGAGGAGCCTAGCGGGCTACAGTCCATGAGCTCACAGAATCTGACATGACTGAGCATGACATACATACAAGGGTAATAATAACTAACATTTATTTTGCACCTCTCACTTTAAGTCCTTTAGAAGTTTTAACTCATTTAGTTATTATAACAATCTCAAGTGGTAGTACAATTATCATCCCCATTTTGTGAATGAAGGAACCAAGTTAGAGAGAGGATAAGTAATTCCCCAAGATTACACAAATAGGGAGGTGTTGAGTCACATGGCCCCAGAGACAGGATATAAAATTGTATCTATTATATGCTTAAAACTACTGATAAAGCATATTTGAGGAGAGAATACACTAATTCTAAAAACTGAAAACACTTCTTATACACAACCATATTTCTGCAAGGCTATTATCTTCTGTGGTCCTCTATTCAACTATCTAAATAAACATGATCTTATTAGGGCTGAAAGTACTGAATGGATTGTGTGGCTCCCTCTGAGAACTTGTGCAGTGTTTTGTTTTCCTGGCACTGCATGGGGTAATCTGCAGGAGTTTTAATATAGCTCACCATTTGTTTTCTCTCTTGTGAATCTAGTTACACGCAATTGGAGACCAGAAGAAGTGGCTGATATTGGTATGGATATAGCCAAATACAATTCTATAAGCTGGTACTACTTTTGGAGGACTTTGTGGACCTGAACTTCAGATTCACATAAGATTATATTATGATAATATTATTATTGACATTTGATAACTATTAACAATTAAAAAATCATTTTCACATCATCTCATTTGATTCTCACAAAAAAAATTGTCTTTATTTTGCAGATGAAGAGAGGTTCAAAAATCATTTATATTTTAGAGTCTGAATCCAAACCCTATTATTCTTTTATACAAAAATGTGATCATACTATATGTATGTACACCTATGTGTTTATATAAATGGATGAATACATCTATCTATCTCATCTATCATTGCTTATCTGTCTGGTTCTCCTGAAACTTGCTTTTCTCACCTAATAGTATGTAATATCCATGTCTCCAAACTAAGATGTAAATCTGACTTGTTCTTTTAGAAGACCAAATGGATACATCTGTCTACTCAACCATTCCATTCTTGTGGATGTGCATGCTGTTCCAATTTTTTTGCTATCATAAATACAACTGCAATAAGCATCCTTGTATGCATGGCCTCATGTACTGGTACCTTAATTTTTACAGGGTTGATTCCCAGAAGTAAAATTGCTGAGTCAAAGGATACAGGCTTTAAAAATTTGAATATATTGTTATATATATATATATATATCAGATTCCTCTCCAAAAGGCTGGGTCAGGCACTTTCCCACTGATGATGTCTGGAAGTGCCTGCTTGTCTGCACCTTCACCATACTTGGGAGTTGTCACTCCAGTCTCTTAAAAGATCAACTCTGGTATTCTAGCTTGAAATCTAGGCCTCTGTCTTTTCAATTAAGATATCTCAAATAACAGAGACTTTGGGCAGATTTTTTAAGCAGTTATCTTTAAGAGATTATTCACAATCTAATAGGCTTGGGTTCTGTCAGAGGCAGCTTTTGGCCTCAGCAACTGCTTTGTATACACATAACATATCAATAAATAATAACCATTATGGTCAAACATTTGACAGTGTAGTAAGTTATGAACAAATCTCCTCATTAGCAGCACTATTATTTTGGTGTTTGCAGCAATCTGGTAGTCACAGCTAAGTTGAAACAAGAGCCATTATGTATGTAAAACATTTTTAGCTCATTTACTTTGAACTCACTTTGCATACAAGAGCACTTGGCCCATGCCATATGGTGTAATGTCAGAATAAGATGCAAATTGAAGTGAAGACGAATAGGACCCCTTTGACATGACAGTGTATTGTCATGTGCTTGGATGCTTGTGGCTTTAGAATGGAGTTAACAATTGCTTCTGAATAGATTCAGCTTTTAACTTCCATCTGAGTGACCCACATATTTTCTTATTATTAAAATGGAAAAGTCATTGTCCTAATATATTTATGTATGTCTATGTTTGCTGATTAGTCAAGAGGTGAAATTGTGACATTGCATCATGTTACTTAATTTCCCTTTTAAAAAAATCCTGTCAAATATCTCACAAGCTGAGTTTGGGGAGTTAATTAATTTGAGTGCTGGATGGGGAAACTTTTAGCTTGTCTTGTTTCCTTTTATCTTTTTCTAGTAATAGCACCTTGATTTTACTCTGGGGACCTTCTCTCCTCAGCTCCTTACAGTCTATAAGGATGCAGCTTAAGTGCAACACCTTCCTTCACCCCAGATCTAACACATTATGTTCTTTCAGCATGTGGTTGGTTCAACTGTGGGCATGTAACCTAGTTCGGGACAATGATACTCAATTCTGGGACACTGAGAAGAAGTTTCCTTCCTTCTTGGTCAAAACTAACAACTTTACGGAATTTTTTTAGGTTTTTAGTCTTCCAGATAATAGCATGCAGAAGCTTATTACTGTAGCACATTAAAAATTGCCCTGGGGGGAGGGGGCTGAGAATAGAGCAAAAGCTACTGATAGCACTGACTGAAGCCAGTTCCCTTTTTGGGGAATCACACAATTGAATCACAAATTATTTCTTAGCTTGCCCTTTATTGTGTCTTGTTCCAGACACCTAAAGCACAGTTTAGAAATTAATATTCTTTCTTCTGAACTGAGATGGATTATATGTTAACTGTCTTAGAACAGTTAATAAGAAATAAGGCATAAGGGTTGGTGAGGAAGACAGCATATTTTCACCCAAACAGCTAAGGGAGGGCAAGTCATCCTCTGTGTAAACCTCAATCTGAAAAATACTTTTCACAAAACAAACATTTCTCCAATTGTCTCACGGAGACCAAATGTAGGGGACAAGACTGAGAGTCACCCGAAGCACAGACATACAGGCAAGAATAGCACTACAGGGCCATGAATGTTGAAAATGAAGTCTTTCCTGAGTTGAAATACTGTAAAAGGCACTGGAGGAAGCCAGCGTTCTTAGAAATACTATTGCTGTAAACTCTATATACTCAAACCATGTCCTACATAAGGCAAAAGCAAAGGCTAAAAATTGCCTGGAATTAGAAATAAGGGAACTGATATAAGGAAATGACACAGGCATGACAAGGATAGTGTGGAGCACACAGAGTATGATGGACAGTGTAAGGAGAGACCTGAACTGAAATTTAGAGCAGAGACATTACCCTCAGCTTGGGGAGTCTTCCCAATTCTTCTCTCTTTTTTTGGTGGGGGCTGTTAAACACGAGTTATCTTTCTCACAGAATAAGCTGGTAAACAGGCTCCCAAGAGTAAGCAGTTCTGTAATCCCTTCCATCTCGGTTCTGGCCAGGATGCATCCCGCGGAGCTACTAAGTGGCAGGTCACACCTGGGGACCCCCACCCTCACTCCTCCAAAAGCCCCAAACTCAGGCAGGTGAGAGAGCCCCGCCTCCAAGACCCCTGCAGCTCACCCGGGCATCGCTTACAGTTTACTGGCCGGATTGGGATCAACCCTGCCGAGTGGTCAGAGGGTACTAGGGGCCCCCAGGCCTCGCCATCCAGGCCCAGGCCCACACACCGGCTCAGTAGGCCCAATAGGGTTGGGGGCCTGCAGCTTCCTCCTCGCCTCTGGCAGGATCTCCAGGCTGCCGGTCCGGTCCGTGTCCGTGGGGAGAGCCGGAGCCCGAGGGGACGCGTGGGGCAGTGGGGAGACGGGAGCAAAAGGCTGTGGGGCTCTGAGGCCAGCGCCAGACCTAGGACCTCCTGCATGTGGTGAGGCAGCTCACGGAGGGTTGAGGGGTGGGGAGGAAAAGCCAGAGGTTTGTTGGGAGCTGCGGGTCAGGAACACACCAGGCAGCTTGTGGGCACGTCCTCCACACTCAGCTTCAAAGTCAGCTCGTCCAAGTGCTTGAGGATCTCACCGGATCCACAGCCTGAAGGCACGCGGTGTCCAGCCCCACATCCGGGGTGGGGTCGGGGTGCGGGCTGTCCACATCCACAGTGCTTTCTACAGCCGAAGGCCATCGGGGAGGGGGCATATTGCCTCCAGACGCTGAAGCGGAGACAGCCGGAGTGGTGGGAGTCTGGGAAGTATCGGAGGAGCGGATTCAGCACCTTCAGGAGCAGGAGGAGTTGCCGCTTCATTGTCTTCTGAGTTCCCACTCTTTAAGCCATAAAAACAGCGGGAGGCACCAGCCTCGTAAGGAGTGACCCGGGCTGATCAGAGAGAGAGACAGTCAGTCCTGCCCTGGACGTAGCTGTGATACAGGCCGCTGGTGGGGAGGATGTTGTGCCGCAGGTCCTGCCCAAGGTTCTCAAGACTCCATAAGAATTTGCTGGTCCTTTGGGAGTGGCTCTCGCTCTTGACTCTGGCGACAAGGCTACGGTATCATGTGGGGCGATTTCCTCCACTCCTGCTCTGGTCTCATTGGATTTCCACGGTAGCTTCAGGAGGAAATCCCCGTTGGTTTTCTCGCACACGTGGCCCTTGTGCTCCTTGGCGGGGCCCTCTCACCTGAGGTACTGCTGGAGGAGCCACCAAGCTTGGCACCTCAGGCTGGGGCTCAGACCCTGGGGGTCCTCTCCCTGATCACCCAACGGTCCTGCCCAGCCCTCCCCGAGCGTGAGCTCGGCTCCTCACCCCTGAGAAGAGCCAGGCTCTCAGCTCAGGGACCTGCTGCCAGCGGCCCTCAAAGCCCATGTGGTAGGCCTCCTCTGTGAAGCCTGCAGCGGCTCCAGCGCCATACCGGAAGTGACCTCCAACCCGGGTGGGGCACGTCTTCAGATGCTGGAAGAGGGTCGCTGGAGGCCCTCCCAGGGGGCTGCCCAGATTCCAGGAAGAAGTCAGTCATGAGGGAGAAGCTGCTGAAGTAGGAATCCTGGAGGAAGCTAGACGTCATGTTGGAGGTGTCCTGGTCAAAGAGCTGGAGATGGTGGAAAGAGTTGGAGAGGATAGAGGCGTCATGAGGGGAGATGAGGTAGAGGTGGCGGCCCTGTGGGGAGCTGTAGGCCCTGTGAGGAGCTGGCCAACAGCAGGTGACGGCTGAGGACATGGAGCAAGGCGCAAGTGCCCCACAGTAGACGTGCCGGGCAGGCGGGGAGCCTCTGTCCTGTGTGACCAAGACCAGGCAAGCTCAGTTGAGGCCCGACTTTGAATGGCGGATGGATTTACCCTCGTCAGACTCACTCACCGAGAAGACCAGAGAACCCCTGCCAGAGATGGGCTCTGCACTTCTCATGACTCTGAGTGAAAGCCATGGCGTCTCCCGCGGCTGATGACTGCCTGGTGGGGCTCATAGCTGGGGTCAAAGGTCAGTTTCTCTTCAGAAGTGTAGGAGTCATCCCCACTTGGAGGAGAGGATTTGAGTGGAATCTCCAGCCTCCTCTACAGGAGCCCAGTGCAGGAGGACGTAATTTGTCCTTCTCTGTGGCGTGGATGATGCAGTTGATGAAGGAGCCCAGTAGAGCTTCTTGGTATGTAGATACATGCCTCTTCAGTTCAGTTCAGTCGCTCAGTCCTGTCCGACTTTTGCCACCCCATGAATCACAGCACGCCAGGCCTCCCTGTCCATCACCAACTCCCGGAGTTCACTCAAACTCATGTCCATCGAGTCGGTGATGCCATCCAGCCATCTCATTCTCTGTCATCCCCGTCTCCTCCCACCCCCAATCCCTCCCAACATCATAGTCTTTGCCAGTGAGTCAATTGGTCGCATGAGGTGGCCAAAGTATTGGAGTTTCAGCTTTAGCATCAGTTCTTCCAATGAACACCCAGGATTGATCTCCTTTAGAATGGACTGGTTGGATCTCCTTGCAGTCCAAGGGACTCTCAAGAGTCTTCTCCAGCACCACAGTTCAAAAGCATCCATTCTTTGGCGATCAGCTTTCTTCACAGTCCAACTGTCACATCCATACATGACCACGGGAAAAACCATAGGTTGGGGGCGGGAGGAAAAGGGGACGACTGAGAATGAGATGGCAGGATGGCATCACCGACTCTGTGGACATGAGTTTGAGTGAGCTCCGGGAGTTGGTGATGGACAGGGAGGCCTGGCGTGCTGTGATTCATGGGGTCGCAGAGAGTCGGACAGGACTGAGCGACTGAACTGAACTGAACTGAACTGACTAGGTGGACCTTTGTTGGCAAAGTAATGTCTCTGCTTTCTAATATGCTATCTAGGTTGGTCATAACTTTCCTTCCAAGGAGTAAGCATCTTTTAATTTCCTGGCTGCAATCAGCATCCACAGTGAGTTTGGAGCCTCCAGAAATAAAGTCTGACACTGTTTCCACTGTTTCCCCATCTATTTCTCATGAAGTGATGGGACCAGATGCCATGATCTTTGTTTTCTGAATGTTGAGCTTCAGGCCAACCTTTTCACTCTCCTCTTTCACTTTCATCAAGAGGTTTTTGAGTTCCTCTTCACTTTCTGACATAAGGGTGGTGTCACCTGCATATCTGACGTTATTGATTTTTCTCCCAGAAATCTTGATTCCAGCTTGTGCTTCTTCCAGCCCAGCGTTCCTCATGATATACTCTGCATATAAGTTAAATAAGCAGGGTGACAATATACAACCTTGACGTACTTCTTTTCCTACTTGGAACCAGTCGGTTGTTCCATGTCCAGTTCTATCTGTTACTTCCTGACCTGCATGCAGGTTTCTCAAGAGGCAGTTCAGGTGGTCTGGTATTCCCATCTCCTTCAGAATGTTCCACAGTTTATTGTGATCCACACAGTCAAAGGCTTTGGCATAGTCAATGAAGCAGAAATAGATGTTTTTCTGGAACTCTCTTGCTTTCTCCATGATCCTGCAGATGTTGGCAATTTGATCTCTGGTGCCTCTGCCTTTTCTAAAACCTGCTTGAACATCTGGAAGTTCACGGTTCACATACTGCTGAAGCCTGGCTTGGAGAATTTTGAGCATGACTTTACTAGCATGTGAGATGAGTGCAATTGTGCGGTAGTTTGAGCATTCTTTGGCATTCCCTTTCTTTGGGATTGGAATGAAGACTGACCTTTTCCAGTCCTGTGGCCACTGCTGAGTTTTCCAAATTTGCTGGCATATTGAGTGCAGCACTTTCACAGCATCATCTTTCAGGATTTGAAATAGCTCAATTGGAATTCCATCACCTCCACTAGCTTTGTTCGTCGTGATGCTCTCTAAGGCCCACTTGACTTCACATTCCAAGATGTCTGGCTCCAGGTGAGTGATCATGCCATCATGATTATCTTCGTCGTGAAGCTCTTTTTTGTAGTTATTCTGTGTATTCTTGCCACCTCTTCTTAATATCTTCTGCTTCTGTTAGGTCCATACCATTTCTGTCCTTTATTGAGCCCATCTTTGCATGAAATGTTCCCTTGATATCTCTAATTTTCTTGAAAAGATCTCTTGTTTTTCCTATTCTGTTGTTTTCCTCTATTTCTTTGCATTGATCACTGAGGAAGGCTTTCTTATCTCTCCTTGCTATTCTTTGGAACTCTGCATTCAGATGCTTATATCTTTCCTTTTCTCCTTTGCTTTTTGCTTCTCTTCTTTTCACAGCTATTTGTAAGGCCTCCTCAGACAGCCATTTTGCTTGTTTGCATTTCTTTTCCATGGGGATGGTGTTGGTCCCTGTCTCCTGTACAATGTCACGAACCTCCGTCCAGAGTTCATCAGGCACTCTATCTATCAGATCTAGTCCCTTAAATCTATTTCTCACTTCCACTGTATAACCATAAGGGATTTGATTTGGGTCATATCTGAATGGTCGTTTTCCCTACTTTCTTCAATTTCAGTCTGAATTTGGCAATAAGGAGTTCATGATCTGAGCCACAGTCAGCTCCTGGTCTTGTTTTTGCTAACTGTATACAGCTTCTCCATCTTTGGCTGCAAAGAATATAATCAATCTGATTTTGGTGCTGACCATCTGGTGATGTCCATGTGCAGAGTCTTCTCTTGTGTTGTTGGAAGAGGGTGTTTGCTATGACCAGTGCGTTTTCTTGACAAAACTCTATTAGCCTTTGCCTTGCTTCATTTCGTGCTCCAAGGCCAAATTAGCCTGTTACTCCAGGTGTTTCTTGACTTCCTATTTTTGCATTCCAGTCCCCTATAATGAAAAGGACATCTTTTTTGGGTGTTAGTTCTAAAAGGTCTTGTAGGTCTTCATAGAACTGTTCATCTTCGGCTTCTTCAGAATTACTGGTTGGGGCATAGACTTGAATTACTGTAATATTGAATGGTTTGCCTTGGAAATGAGCAGAAATCATTCTGTCGTTTTTAAGATTGCATCCAAGTACTGCATTTTGGACTCTTTTGTTGACCATGATGGCTACTCCATTTCTTCACCAGTTCTTTAATAGAGTAGAGTTGTTGTGAAGGAAAAATATTTATAGAGTGAGCAGGATTGGTGGAATACTATGTTAGGTTGTTCTAAGTCAGATGTACATTATATTTTCTTCTGTATGATTTTTGCTTAGGTTAAGTGTATAGAACACTGTCTATGGTCATTATTCCATAGGAAGGAATCTATTGTAGTTAATCCTTTGTCGTTCCCATGAAATCTTTAGACTGATTCCTCAGGGGTACAGATAAGATCCTGATGCTTAGAGTAGGTCGGCAAGAGAAGCTCACCCTTGGTGGGATGTGGATGGTCTTGTTGAAGTGATTTCCATGTGGTTGTGCCTCTTGAGCAATCTTCCCAAGCAGTGTATTCCAGGAGATAGTAGGCTTTGTGTTTCCAAAGCTAACACATCTAGGCATGTACAAAACCAGCTCTGTGGATGCTCTTTTAAATGGCTAAACTGATTGGTAGGAATTCAGTCCAGTTCAGTTGCTCAGTTGTGTCCGACTCTTTGTGACCCCATGGACTGCAGCATGCCTGGCCTCCCTGTCCATCACCAACTCCTGGATTTTACTCAAACTCATGTCCATTGAGTTGGTTATGCCATCCAACCATCTCATCCTCTGTTGTTCCCTTCTCCTCCCGCCTTCAATCTTTCCCAGCATCAGGGTCTTTTCCAATGAGTCAGTTCTTCACATCAGGTGGCCAAAGTATTGGAGTTTCAGCTTCAACATCAGTTCCTTGCAATGGACACTCAGGACTGATCTTCTTTAGCATGGACTGGTTGGATCTCCTTGGAGTCCAAGGGACTCTCAAGAGTCTTCTCCAACACCACAGTTCAAAAGCATCAATTCTTTGGTGCTCAGCTTTCTTTATAGTCCAACTCTCACATCTGTACATGACCACTGGAAAAACCATAGCCTTGACTATCCGGACCTTTGTTGGCAAAGTAATGTCTCTGCTTTTTAATATGCTAAGTTGGTCATAACTTTCCTTCCAAGGATTGGTAGGAGAAAGCCTCCCTAATTGTACCTGTGCATCTTCTCTATTCATATGGCTGTCTTCTTGATCCATTTCCCTCTTTTTTTTTTTAATCATGGTAAATTGCACAAAACATAAAATTTACCATGTTGACCATTTTTAAGTGTTCAGTTCATTGGTATTAAGTACATTCATAATGTTGCACAACCGTCACCACTATCCATCTCCAAGGCACTTTTCATCTTCTAAAACTGAAACTCTATACCCTTTAAATAATAATTCCCAATTCCTTTCTCCTTCTAGTCTCTGGGAACTATCATTCTAGTGATACTTCCTGTGTCTATGATTTTTTTTTTTTGTGGTGGAGGTCATCTGATTCTCTTCTTGATAACATTGTAGCTACTCAGGGAGACTAGTGGGGGGAGTCAGTCAACATATATGGAGCTGTAGGAAATGCAATAAGGAAGAATGGGACTTGTACTCTGTTAAGCATCTAGTACAGTTAGTTGAATGACCTTGCACAAGTTCTTTAAGCACTCTGGCCTTCATTTCCTCATTTATAAAGTGGGGACAGTAACATTGCCTACCACATATGATTTTTATGAATAAGAAATGGAGTAATACATGTAAAATATACAGCAGTAACTGTCACATCCTAAGCGCTAGATAAATTTTAGTAATGGTGACAAGCTCTCAGGGAATTGTCCTTGGTTAAATTAGACAGTTCAAGCAGAAAAGGAAGTGGTAGCTGACACAACCCCACTAGGCTGTGTGGGACTAGAGATCAGCTGTGAGGATAGTTTGGTTATTCAAATGGCCTATTTACTATTTCATGTTTATGTCAGCTTTTTCACTTTGTAAAGACTTGAAATATTGTTAACAGTTGAAAGCACCCATGGCAATGTGAAGGATACAAACAAATCAGCATTTCTTAAGTGAAGGGAACCCATGTGTTTATCACTGACTTTGACAATCACATTAGTGACAGTATCACTGTCTAGAAAATTTTGGTTATTACCAGAGAAAGTATCCACAGAGCATTATGAAATTACTGTTATAGAAATCAATATTTTCTTTTTATAACAACATTTCTTACTGCCTACATCTTGGGCTTTAAGTAACGTAAGAGATGATATTGTTTGAGATTAAAAGGCCAAACTGAACATGTGCTTACACATGCTCCACTAATGCTTTGCAGACAGTGACTAGAGATTTTTTTAATTCCACTTCTACCTAGATGCTGTTGTTTCCATGACACTAGTTTTGGGAATGGTGCTGAGCACATTCAGCCATCGCAAGTGATGGATTAGATAGTAATTGATGTGTGTTACAAAACTCACATCTGGGCCTTCTACCAACTGTGAGTCGGTTTGATTTGATCTGGCAAAAGGAGTTTCAAAGCATTTGGTTTTTAAATTATAGTGATTTATAGAAAAGTGCCTCTTCAGATGACTATCAGCTGGTAACAGGTTGAGTTCCCAGAAAAAAAGGGCTCTTTCATTGTCCTGATTTTTCCAAATGGCACACCTACCAGGGAACTTCTTTTCAACATAGCCTCCTGGGGCTATCTCTTCCATTTGTTGGATGTGCTGCCTACAGATTGAACCAGTGATGGTAAGATTGTAGTTCACTTTGCTATAAACTTATTTTGGGTTATGGGATAAAACTTGGGCTATCAAAACCATGGAAATAAAGTACTTTGGTATAAAGTTAGGATTTTAAAAATATTCATAAATTTATGTAATTTTTTTCATTTCAAAGTGACTAATGTTTGCTCTACAAAAATTCTCCTGCCTTAAATTCTGTTTTCTCATTCCTACATTCCCTTCCCTTGTTTCTGTCTTGTTATCTCTATAGTGAACAAGATACAAACACTAAATACCTTCCTCCTCTCTTGACTCCTTTTTTAGCAAGGCTCGCAGATACTAACGGAGAAGGCAATGGCAAGCCACTGCAGTACTCTTGCCTGGAAAATCGCATGGACAGAGGAGCCTGGTGGGCTGCAGTCCTTGGGGTCGCTACTAGTTGGACACGACTGAGCGATTTCACTTTCACTTTTCACTTTCACACATTGGAGAAGGAAATGGCAACCCACTCCAGTGTTCTTGCCTGGAGAATCCCAGGGACGGCGGAGCCTGGTCGGCTGCCGTCTATGGGGTTGCACAGAGTCGGACACGACTGAAGTGACTTAGCAGCAGCAGATACTAAAATCAGTCTTTCATTTTTGTTTTTGGATTTCATTTTAGTATGTTTAACTTTTTGTCTCTATTTTACCTTTTCTGGGCATTTGCCTTTTAGGCTTTTTATTTCTTTGGGAAATGGAAGGTTTATTTTTTTTTTAATTTGGGAAAGATTTATTTATTTATTTGGCCAATGAAAGATCCTTCTCCTCTGTTAAAGGAATTTCAAGCATCATTAAGCAGCATAGGAACCTTTTTGGAAGGGGTAAACAGTCTTCCAATTTCATACTAGACCTTGTTGTAAGACAAGTGCTAAAGGCAAACCTGATTTTATCACACTGGAGGGCTCTGAAAGGGAATCATTAGGAATCACCTTCCACTTAGCTATGGCTACTGGTATCCTATACCAGATGAAGAATGATGATGTTTTGGTGTTTTCCCTAAATATAAATTTCCTCTATAGGTCCCAAGGGTAGTACTTTGCAACCTTTAATATGCATGTGAATCACCTGGCATCTTGTTAGACTATTTTCTAAAATTAATTAATTTTTAAATTAAAGGATAATTGTTTTACAAAATTTTGTTTTCTGTCAAACCTCAACATGAATCAGCCATAGGTATACATATAATCCCCTCCCTTTTGAACCTAAGATTTTTGGGAGGGGCCTAAAATTCTACATTTCTAACACCCTCCCACATAACACTAATGTGGTTGGTCCCTAGATCACACTACTTGAATAGCATGGATCTAGAAGGGTCTGGGCTTTCAAATTTTTCTTGTCTCCTTTCGATTTTTTTCTCCTTCTCTTGAGGTAAAGTTTATATTGATGTGCATTATGGCATAGTTTTGTTTGTGCCCTCCAAGAGTCTATTTCCCCAGTCCTGTGTAAGTTCTGTAATCAAATCTCACTGGCCTCCAAAATCAAATTCTTTGGGAGTTCTCAGTCCCTTTGCCAGATTCCCACGTTGGAAATCTCTTGTGGGTCCTAGAACTTTCTTAGCAGTGCGAGAATTTCTTTGGCTTAATTGTTCTTCAGTTTGTGGTCGTCTGGTTGGCAGCTCTGTGGTTAGGTTAATGGTGACCTCATTTAAGAGGGCTTATGCCACAGGCTGTGTGACCAGGTAGCTGCACTCAGAGCCCTTGCCCCTGCAGCAGGCCACTGCTGACCCGTCCCTCTACAGGAGACTCAAACACAGATCTGAATGTTGGTGTCTAATTTAGCAGCTTCCTGGTTGGACTATTTGATCTGTATATTCTGTATATAACTGATCTGTATATAACTCTGTATATTCATGGAGAAAAAAAGGGTCTGAATTAGCATACTTGTTTGATCTTTTCCCTGAAAGGTCTTAAGAACATTATGTTTAAAACTCTATTCAGTTTTATCTACTGAAGCACTCTCTACCATTTACTACAGTGCAGGGTGAAGAGACCAGGAAGCTGCTAAATAAAGAGATCAATGTTCAGGGTCCCACAGGTGGAGCTTTGACCGTTGTTTCCACCATTTTTACCTCTATAAAATGAGGTGATTTGCCTTCTTATGAATCCTGAGAACAGTGTCAAAGCCTCTGACCATGCAGTAAAGTGAGAAAAACGAATAGTTTCTTTTAAAAAATATATATTTTTAGAGCAGTTTTAGGTTCACAGAAAAACTGAGAAGTTATGGAGATTTTCCATATACCCCTTGCCCCATACATGTATAGCTTCCCCCATTATCAACTCCCAAATAGTACAGATTCCTATCATGTCTGTATCATAGCATCTGCACTTAGTTAGTGCAGAACTCAGGAAATAACAACAACAATAAAGGGACATCTTTCAAATAAATTAATATGCTTAAAAAAAAGAATTGATGGTGATGTGGCATGGACAGTATGGTTAAAAATAAGTGTAATTTCAGAGAAAAGCAGCTTGTGCTCCATGATGCATTTTTGAAAAAGAAAAGAAGAATGAACTTCCCTGCAAGTTTTCCATTGCAAGGAGAATGCAAAATTTGTGTTGTTACTCTAAAAATAAGTAAATCAAGAATGTTTGTTTACATTTTAAAAATAGAATTATTGATACTAGCATTCCATAAGCTCTTTTGAGGGCTGATGAAGTGCTGAAACACAAGCAACCTCATTTTTTTTAAGCCCTTGAGCTGGCCACTTACACTCGAAAACAGGAGAGGTAAGCAGCAAGGGAAAACCATCTGGGCAATATGTCTTTTTAATTTAAGGTTGATTTCCATTTGTTTTGGAATTTGAATCTCTGAATTTACCTCTGTTTGATCCTTCAGCCAGAGTACTTGAATTGGTTTGTGTTTGCCCTTGTTTGAAGACTATGTACATATAACAAAGAAAATTAATGTAGCAAGAGCATTTCCTGTTGCTTAAGGTTTTTGTTAGTTTTTTTTTTTTAAGAACAGTGAATCTCTATTGTTACAGTCACTGATCATTTTGGAATCATCATGTGAATTATACCAATGGTAATTCCTTTAGAAAGATAAAATTTTGAGGGTTTTGCCAATTGAAGTATTCAGTGTAAAAACAGATTTCTCCAAATGTAGCAAATTGTTGGTTCATTTACTAACCATGTTTGTTTCATGTATTTGCATTTGCCAGACAAACACTGAGAATATATATTTTAATTTTATTGCAGAACTACCATTTCAAGGCATACCGTGAAATTATAATTTATGTTCCTGAGATTTTTTTGTAGTTTTAGAATGATCATTTCAATTTAGCCCTGGGTACCTTATACTATTATGCTAGGAACACTTCCAGTTTAAACATATATAATTTATTTTTAACAGATTTTGCTTGGAGTACACAAATGAAATGTAACAGTCATTACAGAGATTGTCTTAGTTCATTTACTAAACATGAATCCATGTCCTCTGTTTCCCTTATTTCTTGTATGACTTTCAACTGGGCTTCTGTTCTCTGCTTTGATGCAAATTGCAGGTTGAAGGAGGAGGCTCCCAACACGAGGTCCTTTTCATGGAACAGTTCTGGCAAGTGATGTGTGTCTGTGTGAGTGTTATTTAGATACTCTGTATATTTTAGATAATTCATTCTGAAAAATCAAATTTCTAAATCAAACCGTCAAGCATTCTTAACCCTTTTATGTGTGTAACTCTTTGTTTCAAAACCCCCAAACAGAAAACCTTGATCTTGAAACATTTCCTCTTTGAAAGATGATGGTTTCATCTTTTGAAGTTATTTTATCTTTATTCAAGAAAAGTTATTCTACCTTTATTCAAGAAAAGTTATTCAAAATTCAACTTCCAATTAGAGTCCTCATTCTCTCATCAAGCAGAATAGATCAAACAAACTAAGCATATACTGCTCCATGAATTTCCAGCAGAAATTACCGAGTGGTAAGCATATAAATATAAATAATGTGAAAACATTGTGTGGTGTGCTCTGTATGGGACTTATACCTAGCAAGTTTTGGCCTCTGGATATTTATATTGGGTTTGTGTTACCTTTACACATGAAATCTCCATGGTTTATTATGTATCGTCAAGCTCAGCACATGTGGTGTACAAAATAGTTCCTTTATTCTGTACTTAGGAGAGTGTTTGAGGAAGGTTTCATTGTGTAAAGCTGTTTATTGCTTGGACAGATTTTATGCCATTTGAAACTGGAATTATGTACAGCAATTATCAAGAGTGTAACAGAGATTTTGGATTCAGCAAATAGGCGGGGCTCAGAAATTAGGTTTTCATCAGAAGTGAATAAATCTCTCTAAAGGATTAAGGTAGGAGAGCAAGCTTTTGCAGATTTGTATTCACTGTGTATTGAGCTTTCATAAGATGCCATAAGGAGTTTTAGAACTTCCCTGGCAGAAGCTAAAAAATAAAGATGGGATTCTGTGAGCGTTATGGGTTGTTAGGTGAGTTTGCTTCAAGCTATCAAATAAAAATGGCACATGTCATTAGGCTTATGGAGAAAGGGTTTTAAATATCTTTCTTCAAAATTATGTCCTTCTTTGATTTATTCTATGGTCCTTTTTATTTGTCTCATATTTCTGAAAGAGGCCTGTGATGGGGGGTGCCCAAGGGATCATCCCTCTTGTAATCTGACATGTTGAATTCTGTATGATCCACACATTTTTTTCTTTGATATTGGACACTTTCCAAGCACTGAATTATTTCTGCTGTTTAAAAAAAAAGCCAAACCCAAACAAAAGTCTTCTTAAGAGAGCGAAAAAGCCTTAAATATAGCTGTGTGTCTTTACAAAGCAGAAGCCTCAAGATCACAATTGAAAAACTAAAAATATTTAGCCCTGGCCTCCTCATAGATGATGTTTTGATTGTCCTTCCAGCTTTCATTCATGCCTGTATCCTCCATTATCTCTGATATTCAGTCTTCAGAGGAGAAAGATGAATAGCATCTTCATTGGGAGGCACATGGGTAATATGAAGGTGGAAGTGATTTCCAAATACTGGCCTGCAGGCTCTCATTACACAGAGGTTGGAGGAGTGCAATAAAAAGATCAAATTCAGCAGAGAGAAACAGCACACATCATCTTAGCTGATCGATAACCAGCTTCTGAGAGTAACAACTGTCAGCTGAGCTGTATCAGTCACTCCTGGAGACTTACCAAGGAGTGAAGATCACATCCCTTTTAAACTTGGAGGCCTTTAAAGTAAGCAAACCTACAGGGATTAAGGATTGTTGCAATGATTTCTCTATAACATTTTGAAGATCTGTTTTATTGATGGAAAAATATTTTCACCAATGCAAGTGGTGTGAGTTAAAGAAAAAGCAAGATAAATTAGGCCATTATTGTCACATTTTTCACAGCCACCCTACTAAACCCTGATGTTTAAAAGGAGTTTATATAAAGGGGAACATTATTTTTGATACAATACTGAACTTGCAGGTTGCTAAAGCGAATACTTTAGAACAGTCTGAGCATGTTCTGACTAGAACAAAGTCTTAGCAATGGCTTCCAGTCAAGCACAGCTACATACTTCATTTAGACATTTCTAGAATGAAAACAAAAGAGGGAACTTTTAAGAGTCTTTAAACCCTATTTCCCCGCCCACTCCTTCAAGTATAAATTTAGATAAGTGTAATGTACAAAAAACAAGCATCCAAATAGACTCATTTGATTATATAGTTTTTCTGTCTAGGAATTATGGAAACAGGATTCTTTATTTGATCTTGGAATATAATATTACTGAAAATTTTTGCTAAGGTTAATAAAAAGGGAATTCAATAGATACATTAAAATGCCTGAAACAAGCTCATGAGTTAGAACACTGAGCTCATTGCACTTTAAGAAGAAGTCAGAATTCTGGTGCCACTCAACAGTGTCTCTGTGTGTGTGTGATTGCTCATGTTTGTGTGTGCGTGTGTGTGTGTATGTGTGTGTGAAGTGAGAGGTTGCCGTAGGAAAAGAAATTTCTTTGGCTCAATATTTTAGAGCATGTTACTTCAGAGAAACACCTTTTAATTGGCATTTAAACTCTATCGATACACATTGTGTAAGAATGACAGTTTTCTTTTCTGGAGACCATTTATTAGTGGCTCAATATTCTCATCAATATTTAACCACTGGGAAGCAAGAGAGGTCTATTAGGTTATCTCAAGAATTGTTCGAAAATCTGTAATAATTTGAATAAAAATTCAATCTGAGAAAACTTGGGAAACCTGTCTGACTAGAAAGCTTTTCTTCTTTTCTCCTCCCCTCCCCCCCACTTCTTCAAGTTCTTCTGATT
The DNA here is from genome assembly GCF_049115385.1 of Moschus berezovskii. Lineage (NCBI taxonomy): Eukaryota > Metazoa > Chordata > Mammalia > Artiodactyla > Moschidae > Moschus > Moschus berezovskii. The sequence goes on along the minus strand of NC_142461.1, from coordinate 89,513,855 downwards.
TGTGAGCCCAGGGCAAGTTTAATTATAATTAGTTAATGTTAGTTAATTAGGTAATGTTCATATAGTGCTTTGAAGATGAAAAGTGTTTTAGAAATGCTAAGTGCTATCATTATTAATATCAGCAAAGGGGGAAAATTAAGCATGATGAACACTTTTAGAAACTGCAGAATCTGAAAGTGAAGTACTTGATATGGCATGTGACCCTCGGTTCTACCATCTCATGTCTTCCTGCTGAAATGTGAAGCAGCCTTTTGTCTCCATTGTTTGGGTGTCCAGAGCTCCCTTCCTCCTTCCCTATCATGTGCTGACACTGTTCAAAGAGGTAAGCAGTCAATCTTAGGCTAAACACTTCTCCAAATATATGTCTTCAAGCACATATACTCACATGTATGTATGTTCACACATACATAGTCCAGCCTTCAACGTAAGGCCATACTCATGTTTATTTCTGAGCTCAGAGATGTTCTATAGGCCTTCACTCTTTCTATTTTCTTTAATCCTTTTTGTTCTGTGTTGCCGAAGAAAACAGAAGAAAGCTAACAAGGACAAAAAGAATCACTGTTCTTTGGATTATCTGATTTATTTAAGGAAATAAACCTGCCAAGTGGAAAAGTATCTCTTTGTTGCGAACATAAGAAATTCCCTTCAGTTCAGTTCAGTTCAGTCGCTCAGTTGTCCGACTCTTTTCAACTTCATGAATCGCAGCATGCCAGGCCTCCCTGTCCATCACCAACTCCCAGAGTTCACTCAAACTCATGTCCATCGAGTTGGTAATGCCATCCAGCCATCTCCTCTGTCGTCCCCTTCTCCTCCTGCCCCCAATCCCTCCCAGCATCAGGGTGTTTTCCAATGAGTCAACTCTTTGCATGGGGTGGCCAAAGTATTGGAGTTTCAGCTTTAGCATCAGTTCTTCCAGTGAACACCCAGGACTGATCTCCTTTAGAATGGACTGGTTGGATCTCCTTGCAGTCCAAGGGATTCTCAAGAGTCTTCTCCAGCACCACAGTTCAGAAGCATCAATTCTTTGGCACTCAGCTTTCTTCACAGTCTAACTCTCCCATCCATGCATGACCACTGGCTTAGTTGTAACTAAAATGCAAACTTGAGGCACATGGCTTCTAAGCCTTAGAAAAACACACGGCTGTCCCATGCATTTTGCAGAACAGAAGGCATTCATAGACCATGCTATCTCTGGATGGAGCTTTATACAACCTTTATTAGCTATGCTGAGGAAAGTAGGTCAATATAATTTCCAAAGTACAGAGGAAAATGGGCCCTGGCCAGAGCTAAGTCCAGATGAGTTTGGAAGTTGCTCTTTGGAGAGTAGTGCTAATTGGAGGCAGTTTCTTCCTCATTGTCTTCCAAACTGAAATTACAATTGTTGTAGAATTTAATTTTGAAGAGGCTTATAATGAAGAATAGGTTAAAGTTTGGGGTCTTGGAATGAAATAAATCAATGTATGGTGGCAGAGAGACCAAGAAGCAGAAAGAGAGTTCGGGGTCTATATTGCCATCTCACACTGGACATCTCCATAGAAACTATAGATGATATTTGAGTGATCAAAAGGCATAGAAAGTCATATAGGAAACTCAGCTCGATTCCTCACTTCTTTGTTTAGCCCCTTATTCCTTGTTACCTTTCCTTTATATTAAGTGTTTAGTTGGGAGTAAATACCAGGGAAATGGTATGGAAGTGTCTTGGAATTGAGTTAAATTATTCCCAAGAATCCAAATTGGTTTCTTGCTGTTTGGTAGAGTAATTTGTGCATCTCACCAAAGGGCTAATGAACACTTCACTTTGGCACTTGGAAACAGACACATTCAGATCATGTTAATCAAACATAATTAACTTTCAAGGAAGGAGGCTGGAAGAGTGGGCCAAAACAAATATGCTGAAACAGAACAGAGATGAATGCAAAATCTTGCAGTTAAAAAAATAAAATCAACTGCACGTACATAGAATAGCTATGTGGTTTATTAAAACAAAGCAAGACAGCATCCACCCAACTGTAAAGGCTTGAGTTGACTAAAAGCTCTGTATGTATGCAGTGATGTGGCCCAAATGCTAAAGACTAAGGCCTCAGTTTCAGTGGCAAGTTTCTAGCACCAAGGTTGAAGGAGGGCTGCTCTGGCCTGTTAAGGCCACATCCTGGGCTTTGAATTTGAGAATTCTTGAGTATCTTATGAGGAATGATTTAACTTGGAGGGATTTAGTCTATAAAAGTGAAGATTCTGGAAATAGGATGATCATTTCAAATGAAAAAGAAAAAAAAATTTTTTTTTCGATGTGAAAAATCCTAACATCTGGAGGAGAGATTAGGTGTAAATGGCTGTGGCTAAAGAAGAAATAACCAGTCAGACAATGGTTCTAGACTTTAAAGTTCTCTGTGTATTGATCCAGACTTCCTCCCTCATGCTGTTCTCACCTGCTCTCTTACTAAAATCCTTTACCCATCCACTCTGGGCTGCCTCACTTTTTTCTAAACACACCTTTCTAGTTACCTGGAGGGCCTCCCCTCACCTTTATATTATCCCTACTACTTTCTGTCCAGTTGAATTCTTCAAAATCTTGCCTAGTGGTTTTCAACCTTGACTGCATATTAGAATTACCTAGAGAGCCTTTAAAAAGTCTATGCCTGGGCTCCTTTCAGAGCTTCTAATTTAATTGGTCTGGGGTGGGGCACAGGCATCAGTATTATTTTAAACTCACCAGGTGATTTTAATGGAAACCTGGTGTCAAGGACCAACAGTTTAGTCTGATGATGCATTACTCCATTTGACTTGTTCCTTTGACTGCCTACTAGAACACTCACTTGTAATTAATGTAATGTCTGACTTAATTCATTTAAAAAGAAAGAACTACCTGTTTTTGTATTGTTAAGCATCTTTCAGGATCCACACATCTCATTTCTCCTAAATCCCTTGGATGTGTTTTATATTCCATATTCCATCCTCTCCAGTACAGTGCCTTACACATAGGACTGTGCATGTGTGAATTTTAAATTATTATAGAAAATCAATAAAATATTTCTTACTTACTTGGCAAATAAAATATTAATTTTTATAGTTGATACTAAACTTATGAAAATCATTATATTTAGAAATGTATGTAAAAAAAAGGATGGGTCATGAAAATTTAGTTAAATTATTGAGTGAAAAGAGAATTTGGGGTGCATTCAGTTTTGCAGGGTATATCATGGAGAGTAATTGTGATGGTTCACCAAAGGTGACACCCAGAAAACATGGGTTTGGGTTACCTGGCTGTGGCTTAGCTTGACTTTACTCATGAGGATTTGGGACATGAGACTACAACAGCATGCAAGGTTAATTTTGTCTGGCCAGTGGGACTATCTTTGCTTTCTTTATTGCCTGAGACAGGGTGGCTTTTTGAATCACTGGACTGAATTTTGTTTTAGCCCTACAGGTGGATTTGTTCAAGCCAGAACAAAAGCTACAGGCCAAGAAACTGATGGAGTAACTAAACTGTTAATAAATTCCAGTGCCACCTAATAATAATACTTTGTATTTATATAGCCTCTTTCTTGGAGGAGCTCAAAACACTTTATAGGCACTGAAAGTTAATCAAGTTGGGAATTTTTCAATCATAGTGGGAGTGAGATCCAGGCCTACAACCCCCCAAGCAAGCTTCCCTTATTTACACATGTGGACCCTGTTAGTGTGGGGACTTCAAAAAGTCTGAAGCTCTTTGGGTTTAGAGACGTTGTAACATTAAATGAGCTGAAATTCATTTCTGGCCAGCTGGTGTAAGGATCCAAACAATGTTTAAAATATTTTAACAAATGAAAACTTTAAAAACAATAATATGCAGCTGTCTAGCATTACTTTGTAACTATGACAATTGCTGAAATATAATGATCCCTGTGTTTGTGTTTCTAGTTATTATAAGAATAATTGTGACGATGGAGAATGAATTTCACTTTTTTAGCTTATTGAAATTTCTTGTTTCTCTTTAATGTGTATAATCTCTGAGCAATAAAAGGGACTAGAGAAGTAGAGGTTTCTATAGCATAGTTAAGGGTAAGAGGTTAAAAATAAAGATTTTATGACAAAAATGTTAAGTGGTACCTTGATTATTCTCATGGCAATTAGGGTATCATTTTATGGAAGAGCCCTTTAAATAAGAGCTTTCAAACATGAACAAGAAATGCACTCTGTGATGGAATTTTATACTTTTTGTTAATAATGAGAATCATGCAAATGATCCATGTCATCAAAGACTGATGTATGAGCTTAATCTTGAAATCTGTGCCCTGTGGTCTCTTGCATTCCTTCCTTCAGAACTCCTTTCCTAGCACTTGGACTTAACATGATTTGCTTGCTTATTGTGGAGTTGGATTTTGTCTAGGCAACCACTTTCTTTTTCTGGGGTCCTGGGGACTCAAAATGTGTGACATGTAGCAAGGTTTTATGTATCTTCTAAAGAGGCAGATGGAGTTGATTTTAGCATCTGCCATATTGTAGTGGAACGGGTCTTCCAAAATTAGAATATCACCTCTTCGTTCAAAGAGACTTTGTAATTCCAAATAAAAATTATGGGTTCATTAAGCATCTGTTGATTGATTTTTCTTAATATGGTTTTCCTCAGGGTGAGATGAATAGCATTGTGAGGGTCAGGATGACTTTATGTGGACCTAGGGCCCTACCTGGAGTAACAGGCAAGCTTGGCCTTGGATAACAAAATGAAGCAGGGCAAAGGTTAACTGAATTCTGCCAAGAGAATGCATTGGTCATAGTAAATACCGTTTTTCAACAACACAAGAAATGACTTTACACATGAACATCACCAAATGGCCAATACTGAAATCAAATTGATTACATTATTTGTAGCTGAAGATACAGAAGCTGTATACAGTCAGCAGAAACAAGACCTGGAGCTGACTGTGGTTCAGATCATCAGCTTCTCATAGCAAAATTTAAGTTTAAAGAAAGCAGGGAAAACTACTAGGTCACCCAGATACGACTTAGTCAAATCCCCTATGAATATGCAGTGGAGGTAACAAATAGATTCAAGGGATTAGAACTTGTAAACAGTGTGCCTGAAGAACTATGGACAGAGGTCCATAAATTGTACAGGAAGCAGCTAACAAAACCCTCCCAAAGAAAAAGAAAAGCAAGAAGGCAAAGTAACCGGTTATTTGAGGAGGACTTCAGTTCAGTTCAGTTCAGTTCAGTCGCTCAGTCATGTCTGACTCTTTGTGACCCCATGAATCACAGCACGCCAGGCCTCCCTGTCCATCACCAACTCCCGGAGTTCACTCAGACTCATGTCCATCGAGTCAGTGATGCCATCCAGCCATCTCATTCTCTGTCGTCCCCTTCTCCCCCCGCCCCCAATCCTTCCCAGCATCAGAGTCTTTTCCAGTGAGTCAACTCGTCGCATGAGGTGGCCAAAGTATTGGAGTTTCAGCTTTAGCATCAGTCCTTCCAGTGAACACCCAGGATTGATCTCCTTTAGAATGGACTGGTTGGATCTCCTTGGCATCTGGTCCCATCACTTCATGGGAAATAGATGGGAAAACAGTGGAAACAGTGTCAGACTTTATTTTTTTGGGCTCCAAAATCCTGCGGATTCTGATTGCAGCCATGAAATTAAAAGACGCTTACTCCTTGGAAGGAAAGTTATGACCAACCTAGATAGTATATTAAAAAGCAGAGACATTACTTTGCCAACAAAGGTCCGTCTAGTCAAGGCTATGGTTTTTCCAGTGGTCATGTATGGATGTGAGAGTTGGACTGTGAAGAAAGCTGATCGCTGAAGAATTGATGCTTTTGAACTGTGGTACTGGAGAAGACTCTTGAGAGTCCCTTGGACTGTAAGGAGATCCAAACAGTCCAGTCTAAAGGAGATCAATCCTGGGTGTTCATTGGAAGGACTGATGCTTACAAATAGCTAAAGAAAGAAGAGAAGTGAAAAGCAAAGGAGAAAGGGAAAGGCATATTCAACTAAACGCAGATTTCTAAAGAATAGCACGGAGAGACAAGAAGGCCTTCTTCAATGAATAGTGTATAAAATTAGAAGAAAACAACAGAAGGGGAAAGACTAGAGATCTCTTCAGGAAAATTGGAGATATCAAGGGAACATTTTGCCCAAAGTTGAGCATGGTAAATAACATAAACAGTGAAGAGACCTAGTGGACACTGAAGAGATCAAAAAGAGATGGAAAGAATACATGGAAGAAGTGTATAAAAAAGATTCAGATGTACCGGATGACTATGATGGTATGGTCAGCCACCCAGAGCCTGACATTCTGGAGAGTGAAGTCAAGTGGGCCTTAGGAAGCACTGTTATTAATATAGCTAGTGGTGCGATAGAATTTCAGTAGAACTATTCAAAACCCTAAAGGATGATGCCATAAAGGTGTGGATTTCAAATATGTCAGCAAATCTGGAAAACCCAGCAGTGGCCACAGAACTGGAAAAGTTCAATCCTCATCCCAACTCCCAGGAAGGGTAGTACTAAAGAATGTGCTAGCCGTCAGATAGTTGCACTCATCTCACATGCTAGTAAGGGCATGACTAAAAATCTTGCATGCTAGGCTTCAGAATTATGTGAACCAAGAATTTCCAGATGTCCAAGTTGGATTTAGAAAAGGAAGAGGAACCAAAGATCAAATTGCCAGGATTCACTGGATCATAGAGAAAGCTAGGGAATTAAAAAAAAAAAAAAAAAAACTACCTCTGTTTCATTAACTATGACAAACCTTTGATTGTGTTGATCATAATAAACTGTGGAAAACTCTTAAAGAGATGGGAATACCAGAGCATCTTACCTGTCTTCTGAGAAATTTGTATGTGGGTCAAGAAGCAACAGTTAGAACCCTGTGTAGAACCACTGATTGGTTCAAGATTGAGAAAGGAGTATCACAGGGCAGTCTGCTGTGACCATGTTTGTTTAATATGTACACTGAGCACATCATGAGAAATGCTGGGCTGGATAAGTTACAAGATGGAATCAAGATTGACGGGAGAAACATTGACAGTCTCAGAATTTCAGATGATACCTCTTTAATGGCAGAAAACGAGGAGGAACTAAAGAGCCTCTTAATGAGGGTGATGGAGGAGAGTGAAGGAGCTGGCTTAAAACTAATACTAAAAAAAAAACAAACAACTAAGATCATAACATCTGGCCCCATTACTTCATGGCAAGTAGAGGGGGAAAAGATAGAAGTAGTGCCAGATTTCCTCTTTTGGGGCTCTAAAAGTACTGCGGATGGTGACTGTAGCCATGAAATCAGAAGACTTTTGCTTCTTGGCAGGAAAACTATGACAAACCTATACAGTGTGATGAGAAGCAGAGACATTACTCTGCCAACAAAGGTCTGTATAGTCAAGGCTATGGTCTTCCCAGTGGTCACATACGGTTGTGAGAGCTGGACTGTGAAGAAGGCAGAGTGCTGAAGAATTGATGCATTTGAACTATCATGCTGCAGAAGACTCCTGAGGGTCCCTTGGACAGCAAGGAGATCAAACCAGTTAATCTGAAGGGAAATCAACCCTGAGTACTCGTTGGAAGGACTGAGGCTGAAGTTGAAACTCCAGTATTTTGGTCATCTAATGCTAACAACTGACTCATTGGAAAAGTCCCTGATGCTGGGAAAGATTGAGGGCAGAAAGAGAAGAGAGCATCAGAGGATGAGATGGTTAGATAGCATCACAGATGCAATGAACATGGACTTGGGCAAACTTCGGGAGATGACAAAGGACAGAGAGGCCTAGCGTGCTTCAGCCCATGGGGTTACAGAGTCCGACACAGACCAAAAAAAAAAAAGGAAAGAAAATAAAACTAAAAAAAACCTGCAACCTGTATTAGTTGCTTTCTTTTCTTTATGATTATTCTGTTTATTTTGCTAACTTCTTAAACTGGCTGTATACTTGTATATTCTGCTTTTCCTTTTTATGTAAAGTGTACTACACTTAAGGTCTCAGTGGATAATGTTTTCCATATCCCAAAGGTTTTAAGACTTTGTATTTTTTTTAATCTTTCTGTAATGATGTTGTTTTTAAATGCCATGTACTCAGTGAGTGATATAAACACATTGTAAATTTCAGTTTTCTAATAAATTTTGGAAAAAACCTGCTGAATTACCTGAAATCCCACTATCCAGCAATGACTGTAATCGACATATTAGTGTATTTAATTCCTGTGTTTTTCTGCTATGAATACTTAAAAACTGGGAATGCTTTTGCAAATGTCTGCTAGAAACTCTTAGTGACTTCTCAGGACTATAATTTATGGATGGGCTTCTTTGTGAAGAGCCTGTGCTATTGGAATATCAGTCCAGTTCCCAGGACAATGGTCACAAAGGCTCCATTTTTGTAGATGAGGACTCTGAGACCAGTGAGGTAATTGGGCAACTGAACAATAGGACCCTACATTTCATAAAACTGAATCATGCTACATTTCATAAAACTGAATCACGTAGAGTTCTTTTTCCAATTCTCCTTCCATTTTTCTAATTATATAAAGAAGACAGGCTTAGCTGGGTACTGGTATATTTTTAACATTACCCCCTTTTAAACAAAGAGAAATGTGAAAAGAAAAAAATGAAAATATTTAAAGAAAATGTTAAATAAACAAAAGTACAGGTGGTATGTGTATATGTCACAAAAGTTGGTATATGAGCATGACTGAATTCCCCTACTATTTGGGTTTACTCCTAAGTCTAACACATGTTATCACTTCCTCATATTTTAGTCCCTTTTGTTTGCTATTTGTTTCATGTTTGATTTCTTAGTACCCCTAGAGTATATGAGTGGCAAAACCCATTATTTTCTTCTAATGTCTTACTATCTAGGTACAGGGGTATCCCTTTCTCAAAGTTCTGTGAAAGAGTTCAGCATCTACTCTGTGATGAAGGAACTTATCACTCATGCATATAGAATTAATACCATCTTTTTGGTGGATAATATTGTAGTTTTACGTTTAATTTCTGTTTTAAAAAATTTATTGAAGTATAGTTGATTTACAACATTGTGTTAGTTTCAGGCATATAGTAAAGTGATTCTGTTATATAATATATATATATATACATATATTCATTGTTTTTCAGGTTCTTTTCTCATATAGGTTCTCATAGAATATCAAAGAGAGTTCCCTGTGCTATGCAGTGGGTCTTTGTTGGTTATCTGTCTTATATAATACACTACGTACCATTCTTGGGAGAATTGGGAAGAGAATTGTTCTGTGATTCCAGCAAAGAATCTTGATTGAGAAAGATTTTTGAAGTTTTTGTAAAGTCAAATCTATTAGCCTAATTATCTCTGCCTTGAGAACATACAGCATAAAACATGCTTGAGAACATGTTTCTTTATAGCACATGTAAAGAAAGGGAAGAAATGTCAGGGAGAGGAAAGAAAAGGGCAGAAGGTGGAAGGAAGAGATGGGTATTTAGAAATGGCAGGGAGGGAGAAAAAGTGAAAGAGAAGTCCAACAAGAGCAGGGGAGGGAGACAGAGAACAATGTAGAAAAGAACCATTGTGGATTAATGTTTGTTTATGGAGTACTCGATGTTAAGAAAACTATTTTTTAAGTATTTTGAGATACAGATGATTTATATCCTGAGAATGTTCTCAGGAGCTCAGTAGTTTCAAAAGTGGAGGCAGATCTGGGCGCAAATTCTGTCCCCTGCAATTGACTTTGTGACCTTGGGCAAGTTGTGGCACTTTCCTCATAAATACAATTACAGTATCTTACTTATGGGATCATGAGGCTTTCTTCATGGCTCAGCAGTAAAAGAATCCACCTACAGTGCAAGAGCCACAGGCTTGATCTCTAGGTGGGGAAGATCACCTTGAGAAGGAAATGGCAACGCACTCCAGTATTCTTGCCTGGAGAATCTCGTGGACAGAGGAGCCTGGTGGGCTGCAGTCCATGGCGTCACAGAGAATCGGACATGACTGAAGTGACTCAGAATGCCTGTGCTTAGGGGATCACTGGACTGCAAGGAGATCCAACCAGTCCATTCTAAAGGAGATCAGTACTGGGTGTTCATTGGAAGGACTGATGCTAAAGCTGAAACTCCAATACTTTGGCCACCTCATGCGACGAATTGACTCACTGGAAAAGACTCTGATGCCGGGAGGGACTGCGGGCAGAAGGAGAAGGGGAGGACAAAGAATGAGATGGCTGGATGGCATCACCGATTCGATGGATGTGCATTTGAGTGAACTCCGGGAATTGGTGATGGACAGGGAGGCCTGGCGTGCTGTGATTCATGGTGTCGCAGAGTCGGACACGACTGAGTGACTGAACTGAACTGAACTGGGAGGATTAAATGTTAGCTATTATAGGAACTCTAACAGAAACTTTATTACAGTGAAACTAACAAGTGCATTGTAGATCTGGAAACACCAAACCCCAATAAAAAACACGGAAAAGGTTTCCTTAAAAAGCCAACAAATAATTTGAAGGAACGTCGGTTTCTCTGCTCTGTTTGTCAAGAGCCCTTTCTATCTCGTGTTGCCGAGACTTTCTCCCTGGTTGCAGAACAGGAAGTATACTGCTACCACTGTGAGTTCATGACACCAGGCTCTGGGATCTGCCTCGGTCACCATCCAAGGGTTGACTTTAGGTGTCATAGAGTGGGGTCATTGAGATAGTTGCTAAGATGTGTGTTGGTGAATGTAAAAATGAGCAAAAGAAGTTGTTCTTCCCTAGGCTGAACTGTGGCATAAGAGAATTTTATTTCAGATATCCTTTTTGCCTTATTCCTTTACAGGGCATCTCCTTTTCAGGTACACAAGAATCCTTGTCTTATGTCGCCTCCCTATTATCACTCAACCTTCACCCTCACATCAAAACCACTTTCAAGAAAGCAGCTATTTAGACTTTGTGTGAAATCAAGTTAACAGCATTACCTTTTCCAGGTGTGCTAGCAGTTTGAGGTTTTTATTGCACGTTGTGGAACTAGCCCTGTAAAAGAGATTTCAGGCAATGCTAAACTTTTTGGAAAAAGGCCCATGGGGGCAGGGTATTATAGGTAGAATCCTGGAAGAGAGCCATATCCTCAGGACTCATGGGCTAGCTTTCTGGGCTTGTCCTCGGTACTCAAGGCCAGTGTTTCCCAGAGCAGTTATCATTTCAAAAATTCTGCTCTTTATATCAAATCATTTTCTTGTTTTGCTGGGTTTAGTTTGGGGAACATAATTATGTCTGGTGTACTGTAGGCACTTAATTCTTACTTTAATGAATTTGTTAGACAGCAGTGTGTACAGTCAATGTATATATATGCAAGTGCCTCCATCTGTTGGTGCTAAGTTGACCCTCTACCTTTCCTGGGGTAGCAGCAGTTCCTGACCCTCTTCAGACCTCCAAGACTATAACTTGCTAAGCATATTCACAGCAGGCTCAACTCCATACAGTCATTTTATCTGTCTGTCTATCTATCTATCCATCTATCTATTTCCCTGGTGGCTCAGATGGTAAAGAATCTGCCTGCAATGTGGGAGATCTGGGTTCGATCCCTGGGTTGGGAAGATCCTCTGGAGAAGGGAATGGTAACCCACTCCAGTATTCTTGCCTGGAGAATTCCATGGACAGAGGAGCCTGGCGAGTTACAGTCCTTGGGGTCACAAAGAGTCGGATATGACTGAGTAACACTAGATCAATTGATCAACTGATTGATCTATCTATCCACCCATCCACTCAACTATCCATTATAAAGAAAATAGGGAGGAGAGAGTAAAAGGCTTTCAGGTCTTTTCTTTGGACAGTTGCATATTTGGGGAACTCTTCTTACCTTGCCCCTTTGAGAGTCCAGGCTTAATAACTTTTAGGACAAAGTGTGAAACGCTACTTCTTTCAAGAGTGCTGCATGGTGGAAGGGCCTCTTGAGATTTGCTGTTGCAGGCTGCTAGCACTTAGTTTTGGTGTTATTGCTGCTGTTCTGGGTTTTAAATATTTTAATGAAAATTTTTATTGTATTTGTGGACTGGCTTTTAGCAAAGACTGCAGTTTAAACAAAACTAATAAATGAATGGGAGATATGTATAAAGAGAATTAAAATTGAAACCTGGTTAACTCACGGAGTATTTTGTAAAACTTGATGAGACCTCGTGTTGTCTTTGAAGGTGAAGTATGTGACTAGGTACTGGAGAAACAGATTATACCTCTCTTTCGGAACTTTTATAATCACAAAAGTATGCACATTCTTATTTGGTTTGGTGAGTATTTGATCATCTCTTCTTTCAAGTGGATTATTATTGTTGTTGTAATGGGGTCTCCATGTTTCAGAGCACTGCCTGATTACACAAAGAACAGAGACAATGAAGAAAGTGATGACCTGCCTGGAAAACCTGACCTTGTGTAACTGTCTTTTTCCTGTTGCAAACAAGTGATGAAACCTTATCCACAAGAACTCTCTGTTTATAAATCTTATGAATAGGCCTAAGTACCCAAACCTAAGTATAAAACATTTCCAATGAGCAATACAGCTCATTTTGTGAATTGTACTCTTTCTTCCCACCTCTGGTTTTGATGCCTTTAGGGCCTTTCCATAAAAAAATGAACTTATGCAATCCAGCTCGGTGGTATTCACAAAGCTTTAAAAATGCATTCTCTTTCTGGGGTGGTGGTGCCAGGAGCACTGTAGGATTGTGTGGGCTTATCCCTCTCTATGCGCCCAAAAGTCAAAAGGTAAATTGGAAAATAATTACGAAACGCGATGGTGCTGGTCATTTCTCTCCGACTGATTCCTTGCCCTTCCCAGGCCCTTGCTCAGAATAGTCAGGGTAAGCCAAAGGGATAATGGGATAGGAAACTGGAGATTTGGAGGAAAGGAAAGACCTGGGTCCTCTGTCCTCTTTCTGTTCCAGTGTTTTCAGCTCCCAAGTGGCTCCTTGCTTTGTGATCCCAGCTCCTCTCTGGCAGGATTGCCTGGATCCAGTTGTCTTTAGGCCTCTTGGGTCTGGTACTACCACCTCCCACTTTTCTCCCTCCATTTGTTAAAAAAAAACACAACGACATTGTTTTCTTATTATACATATTACATGGCCTTATTTAAAAAACAATAAGGAAAGAGAATAAAACTAAAAAAGCCTGCTGAATTACCTGAAACCCCACTATCCAGCAATGACTGTAATCAACATATAAGTGTATTTCATTTCTGTTTTTTCTGCTATGAATACTTAAAAACTGAGAATGCTTTTGCAAACATCTGCTAGAAGCTTTTAGTAACTTCTCAGGGCTATAATTTATGGATGGGATTCTGTGTGAAGAGCCTGCACTATTGGAATGTGAGTCCAGTTCCCAGGACAATGGTCACAAAGGTCGCATCTTTGTAGATGAGGAATCTGAGGCCAGTGAGGTAATTGTGTGACTAAAGCCACTGACACAGCATCTTCTAACCCCCAGAGATTCTTGATTCTATAGGTTCTAGAGTGGGGCCAAGGAATCTTCATTCCCCCAAAGTTCCTCTGATGTCAGTGTATATCTAGGTTTGGGAATTGTTGTAGTAGGAAACTTGTTTTGTTTGCACTGACTAGTCTAGTTGTTTAAACTCATGTGGTGTATGGTCTTTGTGAAATTATTGTGTTCTTCAAATGTCACTGCTTTAATCTTAGAGTGATTAAACTGGGAATATTCAGGCCTTTCTTGACCATGATCCATCTTCCTGCTTCTGGTTTTCTGTATAGATGGTTGTCGGTGCTTGTGGCCTTGCCTCATTGGGCGCAGGTGAGTCTCATCTTGTAGAAGCAGAAGGTGGGCTTCTGCTGTGATAACTGAGAGGCAAATTCTGTGTAACATTAAAACAAAGGTCAGAGCTCCTCTCTGGATCCCTCCCATCTCCTTTTGGGTCCTTCTGGCTCTGATGTCATAAGATTTCCCATGGCACTCTACCCTGGCTTGTCGTCTCTGTTAACATGAGTTGGCCTCTAAACGGTTAAAGGATCTAAAATATCTGACTTTTCTCTCTCTTTAAAATACTTTAGTCCTAGGCCTGATTTCTTCCGTGGCTAGACAGTTAGCTAATCTGAACTAATACATTTGTGGAGGAAAGGTGACTGAATTAGATAACTCTTGCTGCAAAACAAACTAACCCAGACTGAGTGGCTGAAAAGAACAAACATTTATGATCTCATAGTTTCCTTGGGTCAGGAATTTGGGAGGACTTTGGTTAGATGTTTCTAGCTTGGGGTCTCTTTTGAGGTTACAGTTAAGATATTGGCTGGGGCTTCAGTCAGCTCAAGACCTGAAGGCAGTTGGAGGATCAGCTTCCAAGATGGCTCACTTACATGGCTATTAGCTGGAGGCCTCAGTCCCTCTCCTTTTAAGTTTATTCATGAAGCTGCTCAAATGCCCTCATGGCATTGCAGCCAGTTTTCCTCAGAGCAGGTGACACAAAGAAATAAGAGGAAGCCACACCACCTTTTATGTTCTCATCTCAGAAGTCACTCAGCATCACTGTCACTTCTACCACATTCTTTTAGCTGGAAATGAGTCACTAAATACAGTCCACATTTAAGAGAAGGGGAATTGGGCTCCACTTTTTGAAGGGAAGAATATAAAAGAATTTATGGATGTATTTTAAAACTACCACAGTGGGTAATATGCTAACCCTTCCAGATGTCATATTTGCATATTAATAAGGCCTCAAGCTTAATAAATCCTAATGCTCCCTTCTCTGATCTGTTGATATTAGAGAGGGCATTAGGCCTTTAGAGAGGAAATAATGGGGACGTTTCAGTCTCTGGTTGATGGTTGATTTCTAATTCCCTCCTTTGTCTGTGATATACACACAGGCATGTACACCGCTCCCCCCGCCACACACACACATCCACAAAGTCACGGTGGCTAATTCTGGATCCGGTCCATATCTGGTGAGTCATCTGATCACTGTAGCAAGCAAAACTTTCTCTCCCACAGGGCCTTCCCCACCCCCGTTCCCAGTCAGCCTCTGGTCTCTCTGATTTCTGACTTTTATTTTGAATACTTCATCCTGGTAATCCTATTCTTTGTCCTGAGTTTGGCCTTGAAGAAAAGCAGAACAAGAATTGGACTGACATTTGTAAGGAGGAGGAAAATCTTTTCCTTCCGCCTGTGTATTCAGGAGTTGTGATATCCCCTATATCCTAGCAACAGTCTTGGAGGTGAGGCAACGCTTTGTGAGAATCAAAGCAAGTCTGACTGTAGCAGTATTCATATTGAAAAGGCCTTTGAAAGATGAAAAAACTGCCAATTTTATGTCTTTGAATTGGATTCCCTCCAAGCCCTCCGTGAAGGAATCCCATTTGCCTGATGTCTAAGCAGGGACAGGAAGGGAGGAAGGAGGCCTGGAACTAGGCATGCATTGCCCAAGAGCATGAAGCAATTTTCTTTTGATGAAGATGGTATCTGTTTCCCAGGTTAGGTGAGTGAAATGTGCCTGATGGATACATCAACGATTATGGTTTTGTCATGCTTCAGTCAGGATATCGTGAGTTAAAGGCTTACAAATCACCTGAAAAATATGCCATTAATCAATGGTAAAGAGGAATAAGAAAGCTTCTCTGTGTAGGTCAAAGATGCAAAGGAAATTGTGAAGGAAATTGCCCTAGGAGGTGGCTCATTTCCTAAACCCTCCTCTCTGTGTCTAGTCTAAAGGACACATGCTTTTGTAAATCCCTTGGAGTAAAGAATTCATTATTATAAAAGATATAGGAGCAGTGTGGCTGATTTTAGAATGAATTTTAGAATTTTCCTTCCTAGGGACAGAGATGGAATCTTACTTGGCTTGTTATTTCATTTGGGTGTGTTTATGAGGGATGTTAATTAGGAAGAGCAGGTGGCACTGTGTAGTTTTGTTATAAAGCACCCTTTTCTGCATGGTTACTGAGTGCCAGCCATCAAAGCTAGGCCTGTTACTTACATCATTTTTATTTAACTATTAGAACAACCCAGAGAGGTAGGTTATTACTAGCTCTATTTTTTGTAGGTGAAAAATCTGAGTTTCAAGTGGGTTAGGTAACTTGCCCAAGGTGACACAGCTGGTAAGAGGCCAAACCAGAACTTGAAATCAGGTCTGTTGTCTTCCAGTGCCCTGGGTATTCTTCTTTGCCTTGTAGTCATAAATGTTGCTTAAACTGGGATGGTGACAAAAATATTCCACTTCCCAGCAGGAATGGTTTTAGTCTTTTCTGGAAAGCAGTGAAATGACCTTTTCTCAGTATCTTAATGTGTAAAATGGGCTAATGACTAATGTGGGGACCAAATGAGCTATGTTAAAGCATTTTTTAAACTGGAAAATACAATTTAAATATACGACGTTATGCTTTCACTTCATTTAGAACCTGCTTCAAGAGTGGTCAGGTTAGCTGGTAAACATATATTGGGTGGTGGTTGTGTCCAGTGCATTCCATTAAGACTGAATTTTTGCAGAATTTAGGGGCATATAGGATTTTCACCTAGTGCCCTTATTTTATTTCTTGAGGATTGGGAAGTAATGAGTATTAGTCCTAGCTGAAATTGTCCCAGCAAATAGGTATCCCTGTTTACGTGAGTTCTGTACTCTGTCACACTTTGGGAGTTGAGCTATGAGTAGTAAATCACCACCTTTGTAGAATAAAGGCTGTTGCCCATTTTCAAATATTAAAATCCAAAAGAGGCAAAGGAAAATGTGTGAAGATGATTATTTAGTGCAAAATGCAGGAGTGACCCTGAGTTTCAAGTACGAAAGAAAAAACAACCTGGGCTCTTCTCCCCATATAATACATTCATTTGGGAAAGAGCAGTACACAATGAAGTAATTGAATAAATACATGAGATATTTATAAGATGAAATTTCTCTTTGTAGAGAGAAGGTCCTGAATACAAAATGTAAAATATTTATCTTCTTGCTATTCACCATTGTCTTTAAAAAAACGGTTGTCTAGTTCTTTAATAATGAAGAAGAGAGCAGAACACCATCATTCTTCAGATGACTGTACGAATTTGTAATAATTTATCTTTTCTAGGTGCTTACTTTTATTAGTTTTCTGTGCATAAAAATCTGCAAAATGGAGGCTATCAAAATTGTTCTTACTTAATGAATTCAGGAATTCTGCATTCCACAGAGATGAGCTTCCTGTGATGCAATGCTTTGAGAAAGGAATGGATAAAAGGACACGGGTTTAGCTCTGTATTGGTGTCTAACTTGCAAAAGCCTCTAGTCCTTCGCTTCTCACCACCTTATTGTTCGCAGTAGGCAATTGAAACCTCAGTGAACAAACCAGTGGATGAAGGAGCTGTAACCAGACCCTAGTTCTCTGTTTCTTGAAGCTCAGTTTTGTTCAGTCCTAGTGTGCCTCACTTTGAGCCACTCCAAGAATTACATTATCAGTGGAGCTGTTCTTCCAGCCTCTGCTTTGCTCTCTGGATGGAGAAGCTGAGCTATGTGAGAAATGGTGGGTGCATGGAAGTTTGGACACAAGGGGAGTCAAACTTGTAAAAGATTTCAAAACTCCTTAAGCATTTTTTCAGCCCACAACATTTGCATTGGCTTCAGTGCCTGCCCACCTAATCATTATCTTATGCCCCATCAGACAACATATACAAATGCCGCAGCCACAGCTTCAATTTTCCCGAAGCCACTAGTTCCTATAAAGCCAAAGGGAAACAGAGAGGAAGGCTGAGCACTCGGATCAGTGTCTTCTTGGAATTCGGCCCAAGTTCCTTCTCTTTCCTCCAGATTTCTGGTAGTCTCTCTAGTCACCTGAGCTTATTTTTGAGGCTGGTGCGGATGGTAGAACACAGGACCATGTGCCCACCTGTAACTGCAGGGGCCAAGATGGTGATGTAAGATAGCTGGAAGCTCCCAGAACTAGCAGATGGTTGTAAATAAGGTGCAAAGTGAGGCTGAGGGTGGTTCCCAGCAGGAAAAACGAAAGGTGCAGGTAAAGCACAGGAGCAGCTGAATCTCCAGTCTCATCTCTAACACCCCTACTTTAATTCAATGCTATATTGGCCTGCCCTCCTTGTTAGGACCAGCTGCTTTGGGGTCAGAACAACAAGCATGTTTAAGATCTTGTACTTGGTCCTGGAGAAAACAGTCAAGGACAAGACCCATTCTCTGTCCTCCATAGAGGTTATAACTTTCATCAGCATCACCCTCTAAAACTTCAGATATCTGAGCTCTACTCCGAATCTGCTGAATCAGAATTGTGGCGGACTGGGGCCAGGGATCTGTTATTGAAAGAAGCCTCTCTGGTTAATCTCCCTACAGTCTGAGGGAAGAGTGATCTTGGATGGCCCTTGATTAGAAGTGGAGGGACCCTTGTGTGTCCTGGTTGTTCAGGCGCTTAGTTGTGTCTGACTGTGACCCCATGGACTGCAGCACAGTAGACTTCCCTGTCCTTCACTATCTCCTGGAGTTTACTCAAACTTATGTCCATTGAATCAGTGATGCCATCCAGCCATCTCATTCTCTGTCGTCCCCTTTCCCTCCTGCCTTCAATCTTTCCTAGCATAAGGGTCTTTTCCAATGAGTCGGCTCTTTGCATCAGGTGGCCATAGTATTGGAGCTTCAGCATCATTCCTTCCAATGAATATTCAGGCTTGACTTCCTTTAGGATTGACTGGTTTGATTTCATTGCAGTCCAAGGGTCTCAAGAGTCTTCTCCAACACCATGGTTAAAAGCATCAATTCTTTGGTGCTCGGCCTTCTTTATGGTCCAACTCTCACATCCATACATGACTACTGGAAAAATCATAGCTTTGACTATACGGACCTTTGTCAGCAAAGTAATGTCTCTGCTTTTGAATACTCTGTCTAGGTTTGTCATAGCTTTACTTCCAAGGAGTAAGTGTCTTTTAATTTCATGGCTGTAGTTACTATCTGCAGTGATTTTGGAGCCCAAGAAAATAAAGCCTGTCACTGTTTCTATATCTTTTTTCCATGAAGTGGTTCAGGGACATGATGCCATGATTTTCGTTTTTTGAATGTTAGAGTTTTAAGCCAGCTTTTCTACTCTCCTCTTTCACCTTCATCAAGAGGCTCCTTAGTTCCTCTTTGCTTTCTGCCATAAGGGTGGTGTCATCTGCATAAGAGGTTATTGATATTTCTCCCAGCAATTTTGATTCCAGCTTGTGCTTCATTCAGCTGGGGATGAACCCTACTGAGATCCTGATACCTGGAGGGACAGAATCCTTGACTTTGGAGCTGTGGGGACTCGTGGGTGATTTGCTGGGCTTCTGTAGGTTTGAGGAATAAATATCTGACACCACTTACAGGATTTTTTGTTAATTTGGATACCAAAATCAAGTCAAGGAATATTTACTGATACCTACTATGGTCATGGCACTTTGGGATGCATTTGAGGGGGGTCATGACACTTTTTGGAAGGACTTATGCTAAAGCTGAAACTCCAATACTTTGGCCACCTCATGCGACGAGTTGACTCACTGGAAAAGAGTCTGATGCTAGGAGGGATTGGGGGTAGGAGGAGACGGGGATGACAGAGAATGAGATGGCTGGATGGCATCACCGACTCGATGGACATGAGTTTGAGTGAACTCCGGGAGTTGGTGTTGGACAGGGAGGCCTGGCATGCTGTGGTTCATGGGGTCGCAAAGAGTTGGACACGACTAAGCGACTGAACTGAACTGATGGCACTTTTTAAGGAGTCAAAGGCAAGCTCTTGTCTTCCATTTGGTAGTAGACATAAGACTTACCCATGTAATGTGAAAGATAAAAAAAATACCACATTTGAGGGTGTTCCTCAAAGGGGAGCAGAGAGTATGGGGAACATTGTCTTGTATGCTGCTACTGCTGCTGCTGCTGTCACTTCAGTCATGTCCGACTCTGTGTGACCCCATAGACGGAAGCCCACCAGGCTCCCCCGTCCCTGGGATTCTCCAGGCAAGAACACTGGAGTGGGTTGCCATTTCCTTCTCCAATGTGTGAAAGTGAAAAGTGAAAGTAAAGTTGCTCAGTCGTGTCCGACTCTTAGCGACCCCACGGACTGCAGCCTACCAGGCTCCTCCATCCATGGGATTTTCTAGGCAAGAGTACTGGAGTGGCTTGCCATTGCCTTCTCTGTGCAACTGAGAATCCTGGGAGCAATGTCTGCATCATAGTGGTATAAGACTTTCTCTTTTTTGTCTCCCCTTTCAACAATGAATTAGGCATCCATGCATGAACAAAAATGCCTCTGTGGGAATATGGGACCCTGAGCCATACACCAAGGGACCTGGGAGGAGTCTCATTCACGTGTACATCTGGTAATAGGTAGACAGACCTTGGTACAGGCTAAAGAACCATCAGGAGCCAGTGAACCTGTCCTGGCCCCTCTGGGCTGCAGTTGGGGGAAACTTGGAGAGTGCTGACTTGGACATACACCCACGACCCAGGGAGACTTTGTAAAAATCCAGCCTTCCCACGAGAGATTCCAGCACTCTGCTGTAAAATCCTGGGGAAGAGGAAAGGTGAACTGAGGCAGATGACACAGCTGATGGGGACACAGCTACTTTTGAAGGATCATGCAAAAAAATGAGTGCTTCTCTCTGCCAGCTAAAAATACTGAGTGCTTTCCATGGAGACTCTTCTAACAGCATGTGTTAACCTCCTTTCATTCTCACAGCAATGTGATGAGTTAGGTTTCATTACTCACTCATTTTCCAGATGAGAAAACCAAGACACAGGAACATTAAGTTGATTGCCCAAGGTCACATGCAAATAAACAATAGACTCAGGATTTGTACCTCAACATTGTGCTTCTGGGGCTTTTGCACTAGTTCCTCTGTGCCTCAGCTCAGGGAGTTTGTTGGAGGGATGTACACAGCCTGTGCTCTCTCTTCCTCTGGCCTTCTCCAGAAAAGGTTCATGCTGGAATCCTGGGGGAGGGAAGGGAGTGCCATAACCCCTAAGAAAGTCTATGTGAAGGAGAGGAAGAGAGAAGTCAGAGGGAGCTGGGATAAGTTAAGACATTTCCTGAGCCAACAAAGGTAGCGCAACACTTTAGGCCATTTCTTCTCTGTTCAGAGGAGAAGGGCAACCTGTCACCTTTCTTGGTGGGACTCAGGTATGTGTCTGCATAGAAAGCAGTTAGCCCTCTTCTGGCTACTAGTTTTGCTGACCAGTGTCAGCACTCAGGGCAGAAATGAAGAGGCATTGTATGCTCTACTTAGCATCAAGAGTTGGTGATGTGACTTGTGTAGGTGGAAAAGGTAAAATTTTGAGAAATCCCAGGGTGCTGGCAAGCATGCGGAAAAAAGTGAACCAGAGAGATTAGTGGGTTGGGAAACTTGCAGGGTTGGTGTCAGTTTGGGGACAAACAGTATCAGCATGGGGTGAGTTTGGAAGCTTGGGGGTGCTGACTGCAGCAGGACTTGTGAGTGACTGAAAGTGATCCAGGTACAGTTGGAGTTCATCAGTGAGGAATTGAGCGGCTGTTAAAGAAATTATTATGCAAATGATGAGGTCACTGGGTCTGTGTTCGGTGCTAGAGGAACCTGGTAGAGGTCTCTCGGAAGTGTCCTTGAGTTGGCAGAGGCAGTGTGATCTCAGAGGTTCTAATTTATCTCTCATGAAGCCACCTGTGATCAATGGGCAATTATTAAGTAATGGTGGTAGTAAGAGGCAGGAGAGACAACTGGTTAGGGGAGGATTTATCGAGGATGTGGTACTTGAGTTAAGCCTGAAAGCAGGAAAGATTCTTGATGTACTGGCCTAACAGGAGGGCCATGAAAGAGGCGGAGAAGCATTGATGAGGCAAAACATGAGAAGCCATCTTGGCTTGTCTCATGACAAGACAGCTGCTTAGAACTTATCTCACCATACAATCGTTGTACCCTGTCATTATTGTTCAAATCTATGGATTCAGTTCAGTTCAGTCGCTCAGTCGTGTCCGACTCTTTGCGACCCCATGAATCACAGCATGCCAGACCTCCCTGTCCATCACCAACTCCTGGAGTTCACTCAAACTCATGTCCATCGAGTCAGTGATGCCATCCAGCCATCTCATTCTCTGTCATCCCCTTCTCCTCCCAACCCCAATCCCTCCCAGCATCAGAGTCTTTTCCAGTGAGTCAATTCGTCGCATGAGGTGGCCAAAGTATTGGAGTTTCAGCTTTAGCATCAGTCCTTCCAATGAACACCCAGGATTGATCTCCTTTAGAATGGACTGGTTGGATCTCCTTGCAGTCCAAGGGACTCTCAAGAGTCTTCTCCAGCACCACAGTTCAAAAGAATCAATTCTTCGGCGATCAGCTTTCTTCACAGTCCATAGATTACTTATTAATATAAATTGCATTAAGGGGCTTGCCATGATGATCTGGTGTATAGCCTTTTGACTTTAAAACCCTGAAGGACAATGCATTATGTTAGCACAAACACTGTAGTCACAAAGGGGCCAGGTTTTTTTAATTTATATATTTGAATTTCTCAGACAGTAAGTGTTTTCATACACAGAAATAGGGAGCCATTTACAAATCCTTACACTTTCTGTATCGTATTGTCAATATGTTCATTTATTATGTTTTTTATCCAGAGAAAGAGAGAGAGAGAGAGAGATGGTTTTTAAAATTTAAAAAAAGAAAGTTAACTTTTCTTCTCTGATGAATAACTTTGGACAAATACTTCTACCCCAGAACCTACTTAGGACCATTGCTGACATATCTTGGTTTTGGGACATATAAAGGAGCATGTGGATCAGAGATGCATTTCCAGAATATATTTCAAAATATGTTTATCTTTGTCAGTCTTCAGTTCAGTTCAGTTCAGTTCAGTCGCTCAGTCGTGTCCGAGTCGTGTCCGACTCTCTGCGACCCCATGAATCACAGCACGCCAGGCCTCCCTGTCCATCACCAACTCCCGGAGTACACTCAAACTCATGTCCACAGAGTCGGTGATGCCATCCAGCCATCTCATTCTCTGTCATCCCCTTCTCCTCCCGCCCCCAACCTTTCCCAGCATCAGACATTTCTAATGATTCATTAATACTTACTGTTTGCTAGTATTTTGCAGATATGGTGAAAATTGAACTATGTTTAAATGGGAAAGAAATAGAGGAGGGGGAGAGTGGGAGGGAGAAGAAAAGAAAGAGGGAGACAAACTTTGAATACAATATCCCACCCCTTTCTAGAGCTGGCCCTAGCCCTTCCCCTGCTCAGAAGTGACTTTTCCTTGAGATCCTGATGGGTGAAAGAACTATATCAGATATTATACCAGTTACTGGATGCTAATGTTCTGTGATGTATGGGTTAGCAAGTTGGCTTAGAGAACTCACTTAGAAGAGTCTTCTAAAACAGAATAAAAAAGCTTTACTGTTTTAGAGAGAAAAGAAAAGGTGACTTCTGTGTGCTTCTTAATGCATGTGCGTAGCTTTGAATGGATTTATTATAGAAATCAAGAACAGAAGATTAAGAAATTAAGGATCATGATGCTTAAAATAGATATTACTATTTTTTTTTCTCACTTCAAGCAAAGCAATCTGCTAGGCAGGTGAGATTTCTGAAATTATAACAATAAAGTATCCAGAAGCTTGGGATGCTGCATCTCTACGAGTAAATATTTCCAAATGGACTTTTGATGAATATTTTAATTTTTTCCTAGTAACATAAAGATAAGCAGAACTAGGGAAGCCAATCTTCTGACGCCCTTCACTGTGCTTCCCAAAGTGCATAAAGAATAAAGGACTGTGATGCTTTTAAAAATGTTCTTAATCTGCTACGAAATCAAATCAGTGCCTAGTTCTCTACTTTCTTTTTAAGATTACAGATTTGTCTTTTGTTTTTGAAGTCAGTGACAGCTAGGAAGGAACAAAAATCACTCTGGTATTTTTATAGGCTATATAATTGCTTTTTTCCCCTCATCTGATGACTTTCTGTTTTTACTTGCTATTACTGCCACTAGATCATAAGCAGAGATGGGGTGAAGCCTCACTCGTGTTCCAATGAGACTAGTGTACGTAGTTGGAAAAGTATCGTCAGAACTATATGTGTGTAGTGTCTGAAACTGATCCTTAATATATGCAAATACTCTGCTTCTCAGGAGGAAGTAGTGCTTATCTCTTAGAAAGTAATACTCTGATTTACTCTGTTTACATGTTTATGCATAGTATTTTTTATGTTCATTTTTTATCTACCATATTGCAAAATCCTTAAAGGCAACAGTTCTCTGTCCTCTTCAACATCTCCAGCTGTGCCTTGCTATTAGCAAGAGCTAATAAATGTTTCTTTAACAAATGAAAGTTAGAGATATAAGGAAAAAAATCATGTAGGCTTGCCCTACTAATAAGCTATGTGGCTTGATTTGAGGGATTCCCTAAATCCATTGTCTTCAGATATATTTTCTCAGATTTGAAATTTCTTCATTTATCTTCACTGTTTGTGGGTTAATTTATTATTTTCCCAGAAAGCATCTGTTAAAACAAAAGTTTTACCTGGGAAGAGCCTTGAGGGCATGGGACACAGGTATGTTTTGAATGGGAAAGAAATGGTGGAGAGGATGTGCAGCTGAGATGTTGTTGGAGGGAACAGTCCCAGGCAGAGGACATCTTGGGGAGGAATCTGCTGAGGGAAAGTAAGATGGTATCAAAAGAGGTGTGTTTTGCATCTTTCATGAGATTCTAAACATGAGTTACAGAGATTTTAAAACACCAGGCAATCCAAAAATTTTGCTTGTTAAATTCTGCAATGCAGTTTGGGGCTTACATTCAGAACTGCCAGCTCACAACATAGACCCCTAAGTGTATACACCTTTCTTGTGCAGTTCTAATGACTGCTGTCTGCAGAACTGTAGATTGCTATAATCAGGTCAAGTGAGCTATAACCTGGGAGGACATTCACCCACTCCAGATCCCCAACAGTTGATTCTGTACAGAGGAGGAATTTCCAAAAGCATTTACTTCCTTTAAAATTCTCCAAAAGACTCCAGCAGGATGTAAACCCAGAGCATGATCCTGAGGGACCATGATACTCCTGAAAGTGAAAGTGACTCAGTCCTATCTTACTCTTTGAGACCCCGTGGACTGTCCATGGAATTCTCCAGGCCAGAATACTGGAGTGGGTAGCCTTTCCCTTCTCCAGGGGATCTTCTCAACCCAAGAATTGAACCAGGGTCTCCCACATTGTGGACGGATTCTTTACCAACTGGGCTACACTCCTAGAGCTTTCCAAAGAGGAAGGAAACTGGCAACAATCAGAGGCAGTGTATTCCAAGACACCCCTGACTGCATCCCCCACAACCAGCCTTCTGTTGCTTCTCCCTTGCCATATTTCAGAGCCCTTTACACAGTTATCAAGGGACTCAGATGTGAAGGGTTGGCAGCGTTTGTGTCTGTTTCTGCCCTTCAGAATCTCTAGCTGGGTGTGTCCAGGGTCACACAAAGTAGATGTTGTTAGACAACATATTCCAGGATAGACTAGTCCATCAAAGATCACATAGATTTTGGCCAATAAATCATATTATTTTTATGAGTTTTGAGTACATAAATCAAAAGCTGGTCAAAAAATAGCTTAATTACATTTTGGTAGTGGATTTAGGAGGAGCAATGGAAAAAGTGGGCGAGAAAGAGAAAGAAAGAGAGAGTGGGAATCCCTGGGTACTGCTGCTATATTGCAGGATCTGTCAACATTCCCATTACTGAGACCTCAGGACACTGTAATTTAATGTAACTACAAAAATTTACCCTCTGAATTGAAAGTTGTCTCCTTGGAACTTATTTTTCTGATAGTTTTCATTATTTTGAAGAGGGGAAGATGTTCACTCCCCTCCTCACCATGCTGAGATTAGAAGAGAAACATAGAAATCCTACTTCATTTGCCTATTCTTGAGAAAACTCTGAAATAATGTAATATGGTCTTGGAATTGAAGATTTTTCTATTTCCACAGCTCCTTTTTATTTTTAAATATTGTCCTAACTTACATCCTCTTCTTTTCTATCCAGAATGTATGTTTACATGTGTGTATAAAATATAATTATTCTTTATATCAACCCTCTCGCTACCTCTTCTCCACTAAACAAACATTTGTTCCTTTCTGCAAGGAACCATGCTTTGGTCTCAGAAAAATAAAGAAGAATAAAATGTTCTCTGTCCTTAATAGAAAGGTTCTCTTCTCTTAAAGAAACATTTGGTTTGTCTTATATTTCTATGTTGGGTATTAACCTCCTTAAGAGTAAAAACTTGCATGAAATGCATAAATGCACTTAACAAAGGCAAAGTATAATGCAACCTTATAAAAAGCTTATGTCTTCAAAAATAGTGACTTTCTTTGGTGTCATTAATTTTCTCCCAACAATATTCCTTCCTTTAAGTCTTGTGTGAGCTCCAGAAGGCAACCAAGGTGTGATCTATAGTGTAATGGTCCCTCAAAGATGTCTACATCCTAATCCTTGGAACCTGTAAACAACTTGCTTACAGGGCAAAGGAGAATTAATATTGTTAATCAGCTAACCTGATAATAGGGAGATTATCCTGTTTTTTCTGGATGGGCCCATATAATCACATGGGTCATCAAGAGCAGGAGAGAAGGAAACCAGAATTGAAAGAGACACATGTACCCCAATGTTCATCGCAGCACTGTTTATGATAGCCAGGACATGGAAGCAACCTAGATGTCCATCAGCAGATGAATGGATAAGAAAGCTGTGGTACATATACACAATGGAATATTATTCAGCCATTAAAAAGAATACATTTGAATCAGTTCTAATCAGGTGGATGAAACTGCAGCATATTAAACAGAGTGAAGTAAGTCAGAAATAAAAATACCAATATAGTATACTAACGCATATATATGGAATTTAGAAAGATGGTAATGATAACCCTATATGTGAGACAGCAAAAGAGACACAGATATATAGAACAGTCTTTTGGACTCTGTGGGAGAAGGCGAGGGTGGGATGATCTGAGAGAATAGCATTGAAACATGTCTATTATCATATGTGAAACAGATCGCCAGTCCAGTTTTAATGCATGATAAAGGGTGTTTTCAGGGCTGGTGCACTGGGATGACCCAGAGGGATGGAATGGGAAGAGAAGTGGGAGGGGGTTCAGGATGGGGAACATCTGTACACCCATGGCTGATTCATGTCAGTGTATGGCAAAAACCACTACAATATTGTGAAGTAATTGGCCTCCAATTAAAATAAATAAAAAAAAAAAGAAAGGATTCCTGCTGTCATTGTAAAACTTCATTACCGGTATGGATAGCCCACTTTTGAGTTTCTTAAATGTAAAGGAATAAACTCTAAGGTATTAAAAAAAAAAAAAAAAAAAGAGCAGGAGAGAGAGGCAGAAGGAGGGTCAGAGAAATATGATATAAGGATGCAGCCTCCACTGCTTTCTTTGAAGATGGAGGAAGCGACTATAAGCCAAGGAAAATGGATGACCTCCAGAAGCTAGAAAAGGCAAGGAAATGGAGTCTCCCCTAGAGCTTTCAGAAAAGACAGTGGCTCTGCTGACACTTTGATTTTAGCCCAGTGAGACACATTTTAGATTTCTAACCTCCAGAACTGTAAGATCATAAATTTTCAGTCACTAATTTGTGGTAATCCATAGCACAAATGAAGCTAGTGGTGGTGATGAAATGCCAGCTGAGCTATTTCAAATCCTAAAAGATGCTTTTGCTAAAGTGCTGCACTCAGTATGTCAGCAAATTTGGAAAACTCAGCAGTGGCCACAAGATTGGAAAAGGTCAGTTTTCCTTCCAGTCCCAAAGAAGGGAAATGCCAAAGAAACTTCAAACTACTGCACAATTGTGCTCATTTCACATGCTAGCAAGTTAATGCTCAAAATCCTTCAAGCTAGGCTTCAGCAGTACATGAACTGAGAACCTCAAGGTGTACAAATGGGGTTTAGAAAAGGCAGAGGAACCAGAGATCAAATTGCCAATGTTTGTTGGATCATAGAGAAAGCAAGGGAATTCCAGAAAAACATCTACTTCTGCTTCATTGACTAGGCTAAAGCCTTTGACTGTGTGGATCACAACAAACTGGAAAATTCTTAAAGATACAGGAATACTAGACCACTTTACCTGTCTCCTGAGAAACCTATACGCAGGTCAAGATGCAACAGTTAGAACTGGACATGGAACAAAGAACTGGTTCCAAATTGGGAAAGGAGTACATCAAGGCTGTATATTGTCACCCTGCTTATTTAACTTATATTCAGAGTGCCTCATGCAAAATGCCAGGCTGGATGAATCAAGCTGGAATCAAGATTGCCAGGAGAAATATCAACGACCTCAGATATGTAGATGGTACCACTCTACTGGCAGAAAGTGAAGAGGAACTAAAGAGCCTCTTGATGAGGGTGAAAGAGGAGAGTGAAAAAGCTGGCTTAACACTGAATATTCAGAAAATGAAGAGTGTGGCATCCAGTCCTATCACTTCATGGCAAATGGAAGGGGGAAAAGTGGAGATATAGTGACAGATTTTATTTTCTTGGGTTCCAAAATCACTGCGGACAGTGACTGCAGACATGAAATTAAAAGATGCTTTTTCCTTGGAAGGAAGGCTATGACAAACCTGCTGTTGCTGCTAAGTCGCTTCAGTCATGTCCGACTCTGTGAGACCCCATAGACGGCAGCCCACCAGGCTCCCCCATCCCTGGGATTCTCCAGGCGAAAACACTGAGTGGGTTGCTATTTCCTTCTCCAATGCATGAGAGTGAAAAGAGAAAGTGAAGTCGCTCAGTCGTGCCCAATTCTTAACGACCCCATGGACTGCGTCCATGGGATTTTCCAGGCAAGAGTACTGGAGTGGGTTGCCATTGAACCTAGACAGTGTATTAAAAAGCAGAGACATTACTTTGCCAGCAAAGGTCTGTATAGTCAAAGTTATGATTTTTTCCAATAGACATGTACAGATATGAGAGTTGAATCATAAAGAAGGCTGAACACTGAAGAATTAAAGCTTTTGAATTGTGGTGCTGGAGAAGACTCTTGAGAGTCCCTTGGACAGCAAGAAGATCAAACCAGTTAATCCTAAAGGAAATCAACTGTGAATATTCATTGGAAGGACTGATGCTGAAGCTCCAATACTTTGGCCATCTGATGTGAAGAGTTGTCATTGGAAAAGACCATGATGATGGGAAAGATTGAAGGTAGGAGGAGAAGGGGATGACAGAGAATTAGATGATTGGATAGCATCATCTGACTCAATGGAAATAAATTTGAGCAAACTTCAGAAGATAGTGAGGGACAGGGAAGCCTGGTGTGCTGGAGTCCATGGGGTCACAAAGACTCAGACACGACTGAGAGACTGAACAACTACAACCAAACTGTACTAATAGTTGTTGGATTTTTCACTACTACATACTTGGAGACCAAATAATCTCTGTTAAAGAATATCCTTGGACTTCCTTAGTGGGACAGTGGATAAGAATCTGCCTGCCAATGCAGGGGACATGGATTCAATTCCTGGTCCAGGAGGATTCCACATACTGCAAAACAGCTCAGCCCATCACCACAACTACTGAGCTAGCACTCTAGAGCCCATGAGGCAAGCTAATGAGTCCACCTGCCACAACTACTGAAGCCTGAGCGCTCTAGGGCCCACGAGCCATAACTATGAGCCCATATGTTGAAACCACTGAAGTCTGAGTGCCTCAAGCCTGTGCTCCATGACAGAGGAAGCCACGGCAACCAGCGAGTAGCCCCTGCTAGCTGAAACTAGAGAAAAGCATAGGCAAGGTAATGAAGACATAGCACAGCTATAAAAAACTAAAATTAAAGTGGTCTGTGCTTCCATTCTGTTTTTTATATTTATTTGTTTATATTTGTGCTGGGTCTTTGTTGCTTTTCTCTAGTTGCAACGAGCAGGGGCTACTCTCTAGTTGTGGCGCAAGGGCTTATCGTTGCAGTGGCTTCTCTTGTTGTGCAGCACAGGACCTAGGGCCCTCAGAGTTCAGTAGCTGCAGCACTTGGGCTCAGCAGTTGCAGTTCCTGGGCTCTAGAGCACAGGCTCAGTAGTTGTGGCGCATGGACTTAGGTGATCTGTGGCATGTGGGATCTTCCTGGATTGGGGATCAAACCCATGTCTCCTGAACGGCAGGTGGATACTTTACCACTGAGCCACCAGGGAAGCCTCAACACTGCCCACTTAAAATAGAATATCATTGATGAATCAATAGAAATGATGATTTTTATGAAATTTCAAACCTTGAATAATGTCTTTTTAATATTCTGTATGATGAAATGGAAAGCATGCATGAAATAATTTCTGCTACGTATCCAAATGTGATAGTTGTTCTGAGGAAAAGCAAGTGTGCGGTTTAAATTGCAAGCTGAACTAGTCACTTTTTTTTTTTTTCATAGGATGGCATTTTCGATGGCATGAATGATTGACAAGCTGTTGTTATGCCAACTTGGGTATTTGGTACACATTTTCTTAAAAATTAACAAAGTAAACCTGCCAATTCACATAAAAACTGAACATTTTTTGCCAGAGATAAAATTCAAGGTTTCAAGTAGAAATTAGAATTTTGGAAAACTTGTGTCTGCTAGTATGATCTTGACCACTTCCTAATCCTTAAAAGACTTTCTGAGGAGATTGCTAGTGATAACACTAATATGAATTTTTGATAATTATGATGAAATATGTCAGTAAGAAGATCTAATAACCCAGTGAATTAGTATTTTCTAGGTAACCAATGTATGCTGTCACAAAATCATTTATGGATCAGAGATCCATTTAAAGTTCAATAGATTTTAATGCAGTAGAAGACAAAATGTGCATTGATAGGGTTTCAGACTTTTATATCTCAGCTAAGCTTTAAGGTACTGCCACATGTTATGTTTTGGGTACCATCAAAGAAGAAATTTCACATGAGAAAGCTATTAAGATTCTCTTTCGTGTTTCACCACCTGTGTGAGGCACTATTATATATCTGTATCTTTATCTATATATCTATCTATACTTCAACCAACATATTACAACAGATTGAGGGCATAAGCATGTATGAAAATCCAGCTGTGTTCTAGTAAGTCTGGCCATTAAAGTGATTCGCCAAGGTGTGAAATAATGCCACTTTTCTCACTAAATTGTTTGTTTGGGAAAATATGGTTATTTTTAACAGGATCCCATATAGCTGTGAAAATGAATACACTAGCTTTCTCAATGTAAACATAGACCTCTAAAAAATAGTATTGATCAGCAAATTACAGAGTGACATAATATTATTTATGTACATTTAAAGCCACACTCACAAAACATATGTTGGGTTGAAATACATAAAATTGCATTCTTTAGGTCAAAAAAAGTTGACTATCAACAAATTTATATTATTCAAGCTAAATGCATAGATTTTTAAGAAATAGCTTTTAGTTCATCACACTGAATTCCTCTGGGAAGAAGATAGGCTGACCAATGAGAATAGACTTTAATTTTATATCTAATATTTAATTTCTTTCATAAAAATGAGGGGGAAAGACAAAATACCAAAATACCAAGCTGTAGGCTCTAAATGAGAGGTACTTTATTATTTTACATTTGTATCCTAACAAATTATTTTTTAGACTAGAATTGTGACTCATTTGAAGTGATTCAAGAGGCAATGTCTCTTTACTTGCAGTGTCTAGGGTATTGTAGGTGACATGCAAACATGCAAACACCCAATGGGAAGGCTGCCTGGAAATCTGGGGCCTTTACTCAAAGGACTAAATATGCTTAGAGCAGCTTCAGATCCCTTGGCAGCCTGTTGTTGTGCGGAATATATCAGGAATCTGTATAGTCTATATAAACCTATATATTCTATCAGGAATATAGATTTCTTTAAGTAAGTGTGTGTGTGCTTAGTTGTGTCTGACTCTCTGCAATCCCCTGGACTATAGCCCACCAGACTCCTCTATCCATGGGACTCCCCAGGCAAGAATACTGGAGTGTGTTGCCATTTCCTCCTCCAGGAGATCTTTCCGATGGAAGGATTCTTTACCACTGAGTCACCTGGGAAGCCCATGGATTTTTTTTTACATTTACATTATATAAATCCCAGTATCTAATTAGGTTCACAAAGACTGACTTCCAATGCTGAGTGAAGGAGGATTTTTGTCTAGCAGAATCTTCATTTTAGCAAAGCTTAAAAATTCTCCACACAGCCATTCTAAGAGGGCTCATTTGGATATTTTTCACCAGCACTGTAAAAGAATGACCAACTGGAAGTGGATAAATGGACTTAACGATATGTAAGCTGTAGATCATCAATGACATGTCAAGTAACATATAATAAGCATCTTCTTTGAGTTGTACTATTTTTCCTTTTGTTTGAATTGCTTTAAAAGTAGAATTTTAAATGGAATTCTCACCAAATTGAAAATGAAGGACAAATAAATAAGCATTTAAATCTTTTAAGCAGATACTACTTTCAGAGCTCTGGGTAGAGAGGAAAAGGGAAGATCTGACCAGGACCTTAAGAAAATCTCAGTCTGAGTGGATAGTAAGAGCTCATACTCATGAAATTGCTATGAAATGAGCCACAGAAAGTGATAAAATTGGGTCTTGGCAACCAAGGTTGGAGAGAGCATTAATGCATCATAGAAAGACTGTGAAAGGAGCTTGAGAGGTGCTTGTTGAGGAACAGCTTCCCTAGGGATACACAACCCACGGAGGATTGAAAAGGGAGATGGTCCAATTTACCTGTGTGAGGAATGATTTACTGTGGGACTTGAGATTTTCTGCTGAATCTGTAGGTTAGTTCTGGAAGAAAGGATTGAGCTAGCAACACACAGTGATTCACGGCTGAGGTTTGACTCTTGCAAATGAGTCGGGAAATATGAGGAGTGTGAAATATAGCAGGTGATGGCTAAATAGTTCAGGGATGGTTATTGTTATTAGAATGTGTGAGGCAATCTTCTATTTATAGCATGCTGTTCTGAGCGTTTTTTCAACACCCACCTCCATCCAAAGAACTCCATGTGACATCAAGCTAGAAAGCTGCTCATCTACGTGAAATTACATAGGGGATTTCAATGGAGCTTCAAATTATTCACATTTCAATGACATTTCCTCATGAATGATATGGGACTGCTTATAGCCAGCTGTTAGATAGTGACACTGAAATGTGCTCTGAAGAGGGCCCTTGATACTTCAGGTTTTTATTTCTCTAGGTTATGACCACACCAAGGTTGAAATCTTCAGCAAGTCTTTTCTCTTCTCTTGCTCTGCTCTAGCTTAAATTGACCTAAATCAATCTCCTTTTTTTGTAATGTATCTGAAGTATATCTTCTTATTGTTAAGTCATCTTCGTCTTCTTGGTTTAGCATCCAGATAGATTACTTGTTCTCTAATTAATTCAGTCATTCATTTATTTAAGATGTGTTGAGTAGTATGCTAGATGCAGTTAAATATTAATAAGAAGTTTAGCATCTAATGAAGGAGATAACAAACATCCTCAAATAATCTTAAACTGGAATGAGAAGTGCCATATCAACTAAGAACAAGGAGAGTTTTGTTCTTGGTGGAGGGGAGGGAGATGTAAAGAGATGATAATAGAGGAGGTGATATTTGAAAGACCTACAGTAGAAGCAAGACAAAGGTATGAATCCTCTGACTAGGTTTATGGTTTGGTGGTCCTTCACACTGATGATTTTAAAATATTTGCTCAACATTTGATTAATGGAAGAGAATAAGACCCACATGAGCCTTTTCTATACTGCCTACCAAGACTCTCTAATCTCAAGATTGTCCACCCTATTTAGCAGGATAAAAGCCCTACTGTCACCTGGACCCACTCCGCCTGGAAGGCAGTCTAGCTACTTGCCATCTGTGATTATTCACACTTACCTCTGCCAATGCCCCCACTCCCAAGCAGCTTTATTAAATTACTCCTTCTTAATACCTACAGTGCTGTTTCTGAATGGAATTCTGGTAAACACTGTTTGCTCCATTTCAGTACATACTTGAGCACTGTTAGAGTAGTTGCCATCTGGCCCTCCTCCTAATCTAGCTCTGGGAAGAAACAACAGCCTGAGCAAAGGTACAGAGGCTAGAGAGCTTGGGAGTAACATATCGGAAAATGAGTTATCACTTGGGGAAGAGAAGTGGGAGAAACTATGATGAAGGAAGGGGCATCAGCACGTAGATACCTTTAAAGGCTGGTCGAGTCTAAGAATTGGCCTCTGCTGCTCACTAGTCATAGTAAAGTACTGAAGGATAATGAGATGGGACTATGAATTAAATAATTGGATTTGTAGTTTTAGGATTATTTTTTGGTTAGTAAAAGATACTAGTGGACTTAAAGATGTATAAAATTTATGCATTTTGATTATAATTTTTCTTTATAAATAAATATGTTTCAAAAATTTCAATAGCCACCAATAATTATAATTTTGGTTTATATTTTGCTGTTTCTATCTAGTTCTATTTCTTTCTGTGTGTGCTTATGTGGTTGAGATTACACTATATACAATTTATTTTCAGTTTTTATACTTAATACAACAGCAATAATGTCCCTATTATTAAAAATCCTTTGTGAACATTGTTTTTTATTGGTTATACAATATTTTATGGAAATATTGTTTCTTCAAACTTTTTTTCTGTTAGCCAGCATTTAGGTAATATATTTATTATAATGGCAACCCACTCCAGTACGCTTGCCTGGGAAATCACATGGATGGAGGAGCCTGGTGGGCTATAGTCCATGGGGTCGCGAGGAGTTGGACACCACTGAGCGACTTCACTTTCACTCTTCACTTTCATGCATTGGAGAAGGAAATGGCAACCTACTCCAGTATTCTTGCCTGGAGAATCCTAGGGACGGAGGAGCCTGGTGGGCTGCCGTCTATGGGGTCACATAGAGTCGGATGTGACTGATGCAACTTAGCAGCAGCAACAGCAGTGTTATAATTATTTTATTAAGATTCATTTGGCAGCAATATGATTTGGGGAAGGAAGTTATGTTACACAAATAACACATGACTGGAAATGGGAGCCAGTGACAGGAAGAGGTTTCAGTGATTCAAGGCTAAATTGGGTAGCAACAAAGGAAAGGAATAGAAGAAATCAAATGGATTATTGTTACCTTCTCAGGCTTTGATTTCCTTAAGTCTTAAACACTAGGTTTTCTCCCTCCTTTACACCTAGTGAGACCTTATTTACATGTTTGTTTAGTGAATGAATGTTGAGCAAATGAATGCTTGGCTTTGGTGGTACTGCTGTTGCTAAGAATCATCACATACCATCCATTTAGCTCATATGGCCTTCTCAAAGAAAATGTTATCCATCCTTGGCAACTGTTATCCAAACAGTCCCAGTGCACCAATTCCCTCTGGCATGTCTGATGTATTTATTTATTTTAGAAACAGAACACCCATGAAAACAAAAAAGTGGTTAATAAAGCAGTCAGTATATTTGCTTCTCTCTTTAAATATTTCTTATTTACTTCTGGTTAATAGGAAAGTATTTATAAGAATTCCCTATAATGTGCCCAGCACTGTGCTCAATGTTTTGGCAAGTAAAGTGTGTATTCTGGTTGTGCACAATGTACAATTCAGTTGTGTAACAAAAACTAACATGCAGGAATAAAAAGAGAGTATGATTAGAGATGGTGTTTAGTTGAGAACACATTTACTGTGTGCTGAAGCTTAGAGGCCAGAGTAAGCAAATGGGATAGGAATACTGGTAAACACAATAGAAGGCAATGCAAATTTTATGAACTAAATTGAATCTCTGTCACTATTGTGATTTTGCCTAATTCCTAATGCCAAAATGGAGGCAGGCAACAGCTGGTCTGCACTTGCTGTGTAGTAGATCCTTCTTTACTCCCTGTGATAAATGGAGAGGCTTAAACTCATTTAACCAGTGATTCACCCCACATTCTCAGCTGAGATGTTGGCCTGCATATACAACCCCAGAGACAGACAGACCTATAGCTAAGACTTGCTATAATCCATGTGAGTAATCAATATTTACTGGTGCAATGATCTCACTCTGGAAAATAATGCTTATGAGCTAATTGAGCTAATGAGACTATATTAGCTATTGGTGTAGTGAAAGTGATGGCAGAGTAATCTAATTCCTATTGGCTCCTAGATAACCTTCAATTTAAAGGTAATGGCATTAAGAAATGTTAAACTAAGTATGCTCAAGTGTGCATAGTATGTACTCTTTAAGTGGCAAAATTGGCTATCAGAAAGACATAATGATTCTATACAGCAGAAATTCTTCATCTGGGGTCCATGGATAGAATTCAGGAGTCTGTGGACTTGGATTGAAAGGAAAGTACACCTTGATTTTCCATAATTTCTAATAAAGTTTAGCATTTCCTATCATTATGAATATAGGCAACTAATTACAATAGTATTCAAGGTACCTGTGATGCAACCATTAGTAGAAACCACAGATATTTTTGTATCACATTACAGTCATTTCCTATGTCATGATGTATTATTCACATTCAAAATTACTTCAAAAACATAACAATTATCATACCTGTAAATCTATTTTGTTATTTCATATATTACTAAAGAGTACATTGCTATACCATTAATTTGTTTTTTAACATTTTGATGTTAGTATTTAAATTTAATTGGTTTCCTTTCTATTCCTATGTTTTATTTTATGCTTTTAAAAACATTATTGTCAGAAGGAATCACAGACTTTACTTGACTGAAAAGGGGTCTATGCACAAAAAGATTAGGGGCCCTTTCTTAGAATGAGGACCTTGAAGCCTTCTTTTCCCTATAGAAAATTGCTACTTGAAATATAAATTCTTTCTGTTTTTCTGACACAGGGGGATCCTACCAGCCCTTTTCTATGGGGGAGAACTTGGAGTGGTTCTGCTGTCAGTTTACACAGTGAGATCTTACACCATATGTAACTCTAGAGGCTGGAGAGATGACACTCTGCCAAAATGGTTGGGAAACATGGAGAAACAGAGAGCTGGTGGCTGGACCATCTTATAAGAAGTGACTTCTGTAAAACTGTATTGCCTTGCAGACCGCTGCCTTTCCTCCTTGGCTGTTCTGGTTCTGGCCTTACATCATATTAACAAAAATAATATACTAGCAAAACATAGGGATGCATGAGCCAGCCTTTCTTCTCAGCTATCTGGTTCAGTTGAGAGATGGTAGTAGAGTAAAAAAGGAAAACCACATGGTCGGGGCCAAATGTTCATTTCATCTCCGAATTTGAGCCTTCATTGGCAGTATGACCTGAGTAAGCACACATTGTCTCTAGACTGTGTTTTCCTTGTAGTAAGACCAGAGTCCCAGCTGTGATTCTGACTGGGTGCTGAGGGCTGGAAAATATGGAACAGTTCTTCAGGGCTCATGTTTTTGCTCCTTTAGGTCTGACCCTATGACAGCAGACATATGTTAAGAGAAATCAGGAGAATGGCTGGAACTTGGCTTCTCAGCAGCCTCTTGGATGATGACCTGGAAAGCTGCAGGGTCTGCTGTGTGAGGAGAGAACACAGGGAGGCTCTTTCTGGTACTAGCTTCCTTGGTTGGGTCTTCGAAGGTGAAATGAACCATTTGGCCTCAGTTGAAGCAGTGCAGATTTGATTTTACAGAGATCTTTGGAAAGCATACTCCTTACCACCCATGCTCTTGCATGGCTGATCTGTGTCAGTGTGTAGGGGCAGGTTTCAAAAGGGTACGAGCATAAGCCTGATTCAAGTAGTGATTATTTTCCTTAATGCTTGCTTTACTTTCTGTAGCCCATCTCCCTATTTATTTTTTCATTACTTCTGCTGATTTTAAAAATTATGCACTCAGTTCTGAGGATGACAATTAGGCTGTTGGATAAGGTTTTATAGCCTAAGATGGGGAAGTAGATTGAGTGCAAAGGAAAAAGGTACAGCATTTTTGAGTGTAAGCTTCTAGTTTATAAGGTAGAGTTGTGAAAATGTGTAGCTACTCAAGCTGCATGTCAATTTATTACAGGTTTAAAATACTTATAGTAAATAGTTCATGATGACATCTTGACTCCATAAACATAGATCTCAGTGGTTTGAGCAAATAGCTCTAATTCCTTTCCAAATCTGAAACCAGAACCCCCCCTTTTTAAAATTTATTTATTTTAATTGGAGGCTAATTACTTTACATTATTGTATTGGTTTTGCCATACATTGACATGAATCTGCCCCGGGTGTACATGTGTTCCCCACCTTGAACCCCCCTCCCACCTCCCTCCCCATCCCATCCTTCTGGTTCATCCTAGTACACCAGCCCCAAGCATCCTATATCATGCATCGAACCTGGATTGGTGATTCATTTCACATATGATAATATACACATTTCAATGTCATTCTCCCAAATCATCCCACCCTCGCCCTCTCCCACAGAGTCCAAAAGACTGTTCTATACATCTGTGTCTCTTTTGCTGTCTCGTATACAGGGTTATCATTATCATCTTTCTAAATTCCATATATATGCATTAGTATATTGTATTGGTGTTTTTCTTTCTGGCTTACTTCACTCTGTATAATAGGCTCCAGTTTCATCCACCTCATTAGAACTGATTCAAATGTATTCTTTTTAATTGCTGAGTAATACTCCATTATGTATATGTACTACAGCTTTCTTATCCATTCGTCTGCAGATAGACATCTAGGTTGCTTCCATGTCCTGGCTATTATAAACAGTGCTGCAATGAACATTGGAG
The DNA here is from genome assembly GCF_049115385.1 of Moschus berezovskii. NCBI lineage: Eukaryota > Metazoa > Chordata > Mammalia > Artiodactyla > Moschidae > Moschus > Moschus berezovskii. Next base: position 89,475,338 of record NC_142461.1, on the reverse strand, counting down.
TACACGTGTCTCTTTCAATTCTGGTTTTCTCGGTGTGTATGCCCAGGAGTGCGATTGCTGGGACATGTGGCAGTTCTATTTCCAGTTTTTTAAGGAATCTCCACACTGTTCTCCATTGTGGTTGTACTAGTTTGCATTCCCACCAACAGTGTAAGAGGGTTCCCTTTTCTCCACATCCTCTCCAGCATTTATTGCATGTAGACTTTTGGATAGCAGCCATTCTGACTGGTGTGAAATGGTACCTCATTGTGGTTTTGATTTGCATTTCTTGATTGATAATGAGGGCTGTTGAGCATTTTTTCATGTGTTTGTTAGCCATCTGTATGTCTTCTTTGGAGAAATGTCTGTTTAGTTCTTTGGCCCATTTTTTGACTGGGTCGTTTATTTTTCTGGAATTGAGCTGCAGGAGTTGCTTGTATATTTTTGAGATTAATCCTTTGTCAGTTGCTTCATTTGCTATTATTTTCTCCCATTCTGAAGTCTGTCTTTTCACCTTGCTTATAGTTTCCTTTGCTGTGCAGAAGCTTTTGATTTTAATTAGGTCCCATTTGTTTATTTTTGCTTTTATTTCCAATATTCTGGGAAGTGGGTCTTGGAGGATCTTGCTGTGATTTATGTCAGAGAGTGTTTTGCCTATGTTCTCCTCTAGGAGTTTTATAGTTTCTGGTCTTACACTAATAATGAGAAAATAGAAAGAGAATTTAAGGAAACAATTCCATTCACCTTTGCAATGAAAAGAATAAAATACTTAGGAATATATCTACCTAAAGAAACAAAAGACCTATATATAGAAAACTATAAAACACTGGTGAAAGAAATTGGAGAGGCACTAATAGATGGAGAAATATACCGTGTTCATGGATTGGAAGAATAAATATTGTGAAAATGAATATATTACCCAAAGTAATTTATAAGTTCAATGCAATCCCTATCAAGCTACCAATGGTGTTTTTTCACAGAGCTAGAACAAATAATTTCACAATTTTGTATGGAAATACAAAAAAACCTCGAATAGCCAAAGCAATCTTGAGAAAGAAGAATGGAACTGGGGGAATCAACCTGCTGGACTTCAGGCTCTACTACAAAGCCACCATCATCAAGACAGTATGGTACTGGCATAAAGACAGAAATATAGATCAGTGGAACAAAATAGAAAGCCCAGAGATAAATCCATGCACCTATGGACACCTTATCTTTGGAAGGGAGGCAAGAATATTCAATGGAGAAAAGACAATCTCTTTAACAAGTGGTGCTGGGAAAACTGGTCAACCACTTGTAAAAGAATGAAACTAGAACACTTCCTAACACCATACCAAAAATAAACTCAAAATGGATTAAAGAGCTAAATGTAAGACCAGACCCCTCTTTTTGAGAACTGCATCCCTGCTTTTGAATTCCAAGAGAGGGAACTGCTTGTGAACTCTTCAACTGGTTTTCAGTTCAGTTCAGTTCAGTCACTCAGTCATGTTTGACTCTTTGTGACCCCATGAACTGCAGCATGCCAGGTCTCCCTGTCCATCAGTAACTGCCAGAATTTACCCAAACCCATGTCCATTGAGTCAGTGGTGCCATCCAACCATCTCATCCTCTGTCATCCCCTTCTCCTCTTGCCCTCAATCTTTCCCAGCATCAGGGTTTTTTCAATTGAGTCAGCTCTTCTCATCAGGTGGCCAAAGTATTGGAGTTTCAGCTTCAACATCAGTCCTTCCAATGAACACCCAGGACTGATCTCCTTTAAGATGGACTGGTTGGATCTCCTTGCAGTCCATGGGACTCGCAAGAGCCTTCTCCAACACCACCATTCAAAAGCATCAATTCTTCAGTGCTCAGCTTTCTTTATAGTCCAACTCTCACATCCATACATGACTACTGGAAAAACAATAGCCTTGACTAGATGGACCTTTGTTGGCAAAGTAATGTCTCTGCTTTTTAATATGCTGTCTAGGTTGGTCATAATTTTCCTTCCAAGGAGTAAGCGTCTTTTAATTTCATGGCTACAATCACCATCTGCAGTGATTTTGGAGCCCCAAAAATAAAGTCAGCCATTATTTCCACTGTTTCCCCATCTATTTGCCATGAAGTGATGGGACCGGATGCCATGATCTTAGTTTTCTGAATGTTGAGTTTTAAGCCAACTTTTTCACTCTTCTCTTTCACTTTCATCCAGAGGCTCTTTAGTTCTTCTTCACTTTCTGCCATAAGGGTGGTGTCATCTGCATATCTGAGGTTATTGATATTTCTCCCGGCAATCTTGATTCCAGCTTGTGCTTCCTCCAGCCCAGCATTTCTCATGATATACTCTGCATATAAGTTATGTAGCCAAAAGATTCTTCCACTAGAAGTTCTCTAGTTCTGTGGGACTCACTAGGAACATTTTGGCTATTCTTAAAGCATGAAAGCCTTAATTTAGCAGAATCTTTAGTTGATTGCAATTTTTGTATAACCTACCTTTTGGAGAAAGCGGTAAATATCAATGAAGTACGTAATTGTGGTTCGTTCAAGAAACTACCTTTCATATTACAGTTTTGGATCAGTGAAAATTTTGTTTAATCTCCTATACTTGCTATTTTATGACTGTACTTTATGACTATGATTAACATTCAAGAATGATCAAAGGCACAGTAAAGGCTTGAATCATTAAAGAGCCTGAAAGGTCTAAGAACAGCAAAGTTGGAAACTCAATATTTTCTTGCATAACAACCCTGATTATCAAATCTCGTTTTGAATATGATGATTGATTTAAGTTTCATAATTGTTCAGAAAAAGAGCTAAATCTTGCTCTTTAAATGGAATCATCTAACCTTCCTTATAGCATGAAAGACAGTATATTTAAGCTTTAGGTATGTTTTGAGAGTCCCTTGGACTGCAAGGAGATCAAACCAGTCAGTCCTAAAGGAAATCAACCCTGAATATTCATTGGAAGGACTGTTGCTGAAGCTGAAGCTCCAATACTTCGGCTACCTGATGTGAAGTGCCATCTCATTAGAAAAGATCCTGGTGCTGGGAAAGAGTGAAGGCAAAAGGAGAAGCGGGTGGCAGAGGATGAGATGGTTAGATAGTATCACCAACTCAATGGACAAGAATTTGAGAAAACTCCAGGAAAAAGTGGATGACAGAGGAGCCTGGTGTGCTACAGTCCACAGGATCACAAACAGTTAGACATGACTTAGCCACTGAACAACAACAACGATGTTTTGCAGGCTGTAAATTAAACTTAGATTTAGTTACCTGTGAAGCTAAGGAATTGATATCCATTCCATTCTTAATTTATTTAATTTGGATATTTTGCAGAATAGAAGAAAATTATGCTGAGGAAATATTCAACTGACTAAAGAAATAACCATGAGCATAGGTTTTTAGCTTCAGAATGAGAAAGCGTCTGGAAAAGAAATAAGAAAGTGAAGCAAACTTTTTACAATTTTAAGTCTCGGACCTTTATTCTCTTGTGGGCAGTGGTGGTAGGCTGAGAATACTCTTCTGATTTTTGGTGCATATAATTCCCATGATTATTGATAGGATTTCTGGAATTTCACACTGTAATCACTAGATCTGGACTGGACTAGGAGTGGTATGAGATTTGTTTATTATTTAATTTTACTTGAGACTTTGCAGGAATATTATTCACAGCTCTGGACTTTCTTTTTTTATCTGCATAGCATCTCTTTTTTCATCTGCATAGCATCTCTTTCAGCCTTATTATTTTATGCCTGTTACTGGATGAGTCATAAAATCAAATGCAAAATGTTCTAGTTTGCACCTCTGGACAGAGGAACCAGTGTATAGCTCAGTGAAATGAGGCAGCAAGACTCATACTTTTGTGCAAAATATAAAAAAATACATACCTTTGTAAATGTACTTACAGTTTTAGGTCTGGTGGTTTAATAGAGCCTTTAGGTTCACGAACAGTATGAAGAGAGACTTGAGATACAAAAGTTTAAATGAATTTTGCAACTCCATCTGATCGAGTATTGACTTTAGTCAGCTCTAATTTCACATTCTGACTCCTTTTTTCTGTGTCATTCATCTAGGGAACTGAGCTTGGGTTTTATTCTATAGCAATTTAGCCATGTCTCTTGCTCTGTGTATTGTCATTCTGTGTCTTGAGGGTATATTGTTCTTTTTGCCCACTTTGAAAGTGAAAGTTGCTCAGTCACTACTGGACATGACTGTCCAGCTCTTTGCCACCCCATGGACTATACAGTCCATAGATTCTTCAGGCCAGAATATTGGAGTGGATAGCCTTTCCCTTCTCCAGGGGATCTTCCCAACCCAGGGATCGAACCCAGGTCTCCTGCATTTCAGAAGGATTCTTTACCAGCTGAGCCACAAGGGAAGCCCACTTTGGAAATCAGCAAATCCTACTCTCCTCAAATCAGGTAAGGACAGTCAAATGCAGGTTTATAAAAAGTGCTAATTTCCCATTCATTCTGCAAATATTTATTAGTAAGTCGGATACTGATATATATGCTGAGAATTCAGCCTTGAACAAAATGGACACAATTCCTGCCCTTGTGGAACTTGTGATTTACTTGGGAAACAGATGTTAATTAAATGAAAATTCTATAACTTCAGATTGTTGTAAGAACTGTAGAGGAAAAATATAAGGTATACTCTTTGATTGAAGATTATAATTGATGCTAGTTTAGGAAGTCAGGAAAAGCCTTTCTGAGAATGACACTAAGATGATTTAAAGGATGAATAAGAATTAGCCAAGGAAAAAGTTGGAGAGAAGATTGCTCCAGGCATATAAGCACTAGAATCAAGGCCCTGGGGAGGGGACGAACTAGGAGCATTCAAGGAATAGAAAGGCAGCCAGTGTGGCGGAGCATGGTGTGTGTGGAGGGGCTGAGGGTTAAGGGATAAGTCTATGGGCAGGGGCCAGATGTGGCCCATTTTAAAGGTTTTATGTTTTATCCTAAGAAGAATGACAAGCCACTGTAAACTTAAGGAGAGGAATTACACAATTGGATTTAAGTAGCTGAAGACCACCCTTGCTACTATGTGGAAAGTCAGTTGGAAGAGGAGGCAAGTATGAAAAATGGAGTAAAACTTCTTTAGTTTGAGCTTGGGCTACAGAAACAGCACAAAGATGGGCAAGAGTTAATAGTTTCAGAAATATTTTGTCAGTAAAGTAGACAGAACTTGAAATGGCTTGGATGAGGGGATAAGGATGAAGGGGAACTTTCATCCCCTTCATTAGTGCAATTAAGTGGGTAGAAAAGATTCTATTTACTGAAATAAGGAAGGCTGGAGTTGGGGCAAATTAGAGAGGAAATAAAAATTTAATTTCACTCTTTTATGGTTGAAATGTATTTGAGACATTGTGGTGATGTTAAAGAATTAGTTGGATATAAGGATCTCTGTTTAGGAGAAAGAAGACATTCAGAAGAATATGGTGTCACAGACAGAGTGAAGAGAACATTTCAACAAGAAGAGAGAGGTCAGCTTTGTTGAATGTGGTTGGTAGTTTAGTAAGATGAGAAGTTAATAATTTTGAGGTAATTGGTGACTTTAGTGAGAATAATTTTGGAAGTAGAGACAGGACTTAGATTACAGTAGGCAAAGGAGTAACTGAGAACTTGCAGATGTTCAAGCTGGATTTAGAAAAGGCAGAGGAACCAGAGATCAAATTGCCAACATTCGTTGGATAATAGAAAAAGCAAGAGAATTCAAGAAAAACATCAACTTCTGGTTCACTGACTATGTTAAAGCCTTTGACTGTGTGGATCACAAAAAACTGTGGAAATGTTTTAAAGAAATGGGAATACCAGACCACCTTACCTGCCTCCTGAGAAATCTGTATGCAGGTTGAGAAGCAAAAGTTAGAACTGGACGTGGAATAACAGACTGGTTCCAAATTGGGAAAGGAGTACCTCAAGGATGTATATTGTCACCTTGCTTATTAACTCACATGAAGAGTACCTCATGCAAAATGCCAGACTGGATGAAGCACAACCTGGAATCAAGATTGTGGGCGAAATATCAATAACCTGAGATATGCAGATGACACCACCCTTATGGCAGAAAGCAAAGAGGGGCTAAAGAGCTTCTTAATGAAAGTGAAAGAGGAGAGTGGAAAAATCTGGCTTAAAACTAAACATTCAAAAAACTAAGATCATGGCATCTGTTCCTATCACTTCATGGCAAATATTTGGGGACACAATGGAAACAGTGAGAGACTTTATTTTCTTGGGCTCCAAAATCACTGCAGATGGTGATTGCAGCCATGAAATTAAAAAACATTTACTCTTTGGAAGAAAAGCTATGATAAACCTAGACAGCATATTAAAAAGCAGACACATTACTTTGCCAACAAAGGTCCATCTAGTCAAAGCTATGGTTTTTCTAGTAGTTATATATCGATGTGAGAGTTGGACTATAAAGAAAGCTGAGTGCCAAAGAATTGATGCTTTTGAACTGTGGTGTTGGAGAAGATTCTTGAGAGTCCCTTGGACTGCAAGGATATCCAAACAGTTCATCCTAAAGGAAATCAGTTCTGAATATTAATTGAAAGGATTGATGCTGAAACTGAAGCTCCAATACTTTGGCTACCTAATGCCAAAGTATCAGAAGAACTGACTCATTGGAAAAGACCCTGATGCTGGGAAAGATTGAAGGCAGGAGGAGAACAGGATGACAGAGGATGGTATCACCGATTCGATGGACATGGTTTTGAGCAAGCTCCAGGAGATGGTGATGGACAAGGAAGCATGGCGTGCTGCAGTCCATGGGGTCGCAAAGAGTCAGACACGACTGAGCTACTGAACTGAACTGAACAGTAAATGGGCAGTGAGGTAGTAGATAGAGAATGCACAGAAAACCTTTTTGGGAAAAGATTGGCTGTGGAGGGAAGCCGAGAGGAGTGGTCTCAGGTGAGGCTTGTGAGTCAACAAGAAAGGACTTTTCAAAAGATGGGAGATACTAGAGCAAGTTTGAATCCTGATGGGAATGTGCAGGAGAGAGAAAACATTTGAGGATGTAGGAGAGAAGGTTAGTAATGGAGCAGCCTCTTTGAGAAGGTGGGAGGGGTGATAGATGAAGAATGAATCATGCCAGGATTCCACAGTCAGCGGACTGACATTTTGCTAGGCAGGAGTTATAGAAGCACAGAGGGGTACGGATTTTCAGCTATTTGCCAAGGTGTAATTTTAATGATA